>NC_091381.1:2675397-2767897 GCF_038502225.1 Cherax quadricarinatus
TTTAGGGCATTCGTCAGGACTGATACATTCTCATTGTATAGCAGGACATGCATATTCTTGGTATGAGGAATTATTCTAGGGTGATTTCTACGAACAATTTTTCTAGCCGCCAGCTAAGCATTTTTTACAAAATTCTTGAATAATTGGTTTAGTAGCCATATCAAAGGTTTTCCTAATTTCCTTATCAAGAAACTCTGGGCTACACACTCTGTAAACCCGGAGTAGTAGTGAATATATGAACACTAGTTAATGGCCTTCATATATGCTGTAAACTTAAACATTCTGTCACACCTGTCTATCATAACATCTAAAAATGGACAAGAGAGTTAAGTCTTGGTAAAAATGTGTAATGGCCCAAATAATTCTGCCAAAGACACAAGATGTCATCCACGTGTCTGAATCACTTAGCTCTATCATGGGCAGGATATTATTCAACAACTGCCTCTTTGTGTGTGTGTGTGGGGGGGGGGGGAAGGGATCCCTTTTGTAGGGAACTTTACAAATTTTAAATTATTGTATGGAAATTTAATTTAAAGCGTGGTGCTCTTCAAGCTCATTAGAAGCGGGAGATGAGCGAAGAATGCAGCTGTGGCTACCCCTCTGGGTCGTCACACTAAAGTGCTAGAAGAGGAAGGTGGCAGACTTTGAGTTTCTAGTAGTGAATATGATAATGGTCGTTTCGCTAAGCTTGGCACCTCATTCTTCTAGGAAACATGTGGCTCTCTTTCCACAGGGACCACAAGTCTCTCATCTTATTGGTATTAAACAGTATTGATGGACCTGGTTTAAATATCTGATGGGCTTATGTTCTCTTCTCAATGATCAGTAGAGCAGGTATTATGTGTATTTAGACTCCTGGACAATTAAAATAGAGGCTTATTTTCTACTTAGGAATGAACTGTGGCAAGACTTTTTCTGATAATCTCGCGGACTTGTGTTTATCATGCCATTCTTTTGAATGGACACAGTTAACATGTAGACCTTATTAGTCGGCTACTACGTTCCCCGTAGCAGGGAAAAAAGTCACTGCTAGAGCCTATCATTTGAGACATGTGCCACTTACAGAAATAGGAACTTCTAGAAGAAAATCGCCAGTGTGTAGTGACCTCACAACTCAAAGGCATTCTCTTTCCTTCTGGGAGTTTTTCCCTGAAGAGGTATTTTGCATGAATGGGATGTCCTAGCTAGACTGATTACCATAGTTTTAGCTGGTCTTCTCATGGATGAGAGAGAATCTCCTGACTGTGACTGTAGTGAAGCTAGGGTCATCCGTTCCTGTTTAATTACCTATGTCTTATGGTGAAATTTCCTCCATTAGTACATTAGAATAACTGTAGAATGATAAAAAAGTTGGTAAGGCAGTCCACCTAATCTGACTCAAGGTGAGCTTTGCAGCCCTTGTGATTCGTTAAGAAAAAGGTTAAGAATTATTTCCAGCATTAACTTCGGAAGGGCATTAAATTCGCTCAATTTAAAGCTTTCAAATGATGAATAGGACTGTAAAAAGTAGATTAGTTTAGGGAGGAAAAAACATCTATTAAAGGGAAAGAAGGAATTGATGCATCATATCCTTATCTCCATTCTCTACAAAAACAGCATTGTTTTATCGTTGAATCTAGCTGATGGCGTTTGAGAATGTCGAGGAGTGACATTGTGGAGGATTTGATGGAGGACACTGTTTTGCATTTAGAGGGATTTGGGGAAAGTCCTAGAGTCTCGCCGTTCTTTTTTATTATGTAAAGTCCTCTAACAGGGACTGTTGTGCCTGCCTGACAGCCTTCATCTAGGAACCAGATGTCGAGCTCACTGACCAGCTCCTCGGTGACAACGATGATGAATATATAGGTAAAGAGAGAGTCGAGGAAGTCACCCTGCAAAGCACCTTCTCACTAATCGATTTCGTGTTCACCAAAGAGAAGTTTTGATCCATTAGATGAACGGATAAATGGGAGGGAAATGTTGGTAATCGGTTCTTAGTACAGCATCCCTAAATACCAATACACCAACAATTACTACACACTAACATACCATCACTACACACCAACAATCACTACATATCTACAATCCCTACACACTAACATATCACTACACAGTGACATACCATCACCATACGCCAACATACTATCACCACACACCAACATACCATCACCAATCGCCAACATACTATCACCACACACCAACATACCATCACCATATGCCAACATACTATCACCACACACCAACATACCATCACCATACGCCAACATACTATCACCACACACCAACATACCATCACCATACACCAACATAAAATCGCCACACACCAACATACCATCACCATACACCAACATAAAATCGCCACACACCAACATACCATCACCATACACCAACATAAAATCGCCACACACCAACATACCGTCTATACATATCAGAACATCACTACACACCAACACCATCACTTCACACCTACATAACATCTTACACTACCTTCCTAATCATTCCAAAATGTCGATAGTCACGAGTCCAGATATTTCACTATTTTCTACCTCTCGGTCTTTCATTGCAAAGGTTAAACTACCAAGAAGCTATTCGTTATTCTGTGTTATTTCCAGTTCACCGTTGGGTTTACACGTGCAAAGTACCGAAAAAATAATATCCTTATAAAATAACTAACAGACATCAGAATCGTATATGTGTTATAACTAATTTACGCATTCTTGTTCGACGATAAATTCGTAAGTATACGTGAAAGTGTTTTATTAATGGGGTGTTACTGAAGTGTTAGAGAATTTATCGCTGCAGTTAGTGTCATCTCATCAAAAATTTATCATTCACACAATGAACGTTCCTGTTAGGGATGTAGAAGGGTTGTTTATTTCCATAAACAATTTCCTAGACAGTGATGAAGGATGAACGTTGTTGGTAGGGAGAGACATGATGAAACAAGTAACCAAGCAGCCTACAACTGTTTACACAATCTCTCTCTATCTCCCTGTCCCTGTCTCTCTCTCTCTCTCTCTCTCTCTCTCTCTCTCTCTCTTACTGGATCTGGGGATCACCAGCACGGCTCCTAGACTTAGAGGAAAATGTTACAGAAATAAGAAGTATTGCCAAATACACATGAAGGGGCACAATTAAGCATATGTAGAAAATATAAGCAGAGGCCACTAAAAATTACCTGTCATTTGCCATTTTCACGAGACAAAAAGGCAAAAAAAAAAAACGCAGTCTTGCCAGTGCAAAACATTAACAGCAGTTAATGTTGCTCCATAAATAAGACTTAGTAGGAAGAACGAGGTTGTGCAGGCACAGTCGCGCCATAATTAACGTAATCTGCATAATAATTAAGTGCGTTTAAATTATGGCCGATGCATGTGCATTATAATGCGGAATATTTTACGAATCCCATATATTGTAATATAACGTTGCTGGCGTAGTGTTGCTTGATTTGTGTTGCTGGGATAGTGTTGCTTGAATTGTGATACTAGAATTGTGTAGCTGGGATAGTTTTGCCGATATAGTGTCGGTGGGATAGTGTTGCTGGGACAGTGTTTGGTTGCGTGAGGCTTATCATACCCTATCTTAAAACTATGTATGGATACTGTCTCTACTGTTTCGCTGTCTAAGTTGTTCCACTTCCTGAGAACTCTAAGACTAAAGAAACATTTGCTAACATCAATTTGATTCATCTGTATTTATAATTTCCTGGTGTTCCCTCATGTACCTGTATCCAGCCTCTCAAGCAGTCTACCTCTATCCATCCTATCAATCCTCAGTATTTTGTACGTCGCAACCATGTGAACCGTGATTCTTCTATCCTCTAATGTCATCAAGTGTTGAAACTTTTACTTCTCGTTATAGTTCTTACCTTTTTCCTCTGGTACTAATCGCGTTGTAAACCCATGCATGTTTTTGTTATGTTTTACCTGACATGGGTTCCACATTGGTGCTGCATACTCCAAGATGAGCCCGATAAATGCGGTATAAAGAGTCGTTGATGACTTCTTGTGATGGTTTCTGAAAGCGATCCTAAATTAATCAGTGTCGCTATTCAGTTGATGAGTGCCTCAGGCGATATGCTTGGAACTATGCTTACCCCGAAGGCTTTCTTGTTCAAACAGGTTTGCAGTCTTTGTTCGCCAAGACTGTACTTCATTATTTTTGTCCGTCCCCAGTTTTCACAACTTTGCATTTCATGAGATTAATTTCTAGTAGCCACATATCAGGCTAATCCTGCAGTTTGTTAAAATTCATAAACAGTTTTTCCTGGTCTGCTCCTGGCTATATTCCTCTCATTAGTTTCACGTTATTTGCCAACAGGAATACCTCTCAATCTGGTTCTTCTCTCATGTCGTTTACATGCAGAAGAAACAGTACTGATCCCAGTACTGTCCCTTGCGGATCCCCACTCGTCATGCTTGCCCATTCCAACACTTCTTTCCGTACAATAACGTGTTGTTTCTTTCCAGTTAAGTATTCCTCAATCCATTGTAATGTTTTCCCTGTTATTCCTATCTGCTCTTCTAGCTTGTATTCCAGTCTCTTGTGTAATACTGTATAGAAACTCTTCGTACAGTCAAAAAATATACAGTCCACCCACCCCTCTCTTTCCTATCTAAATTTCGTTGCTCCGTCATATAACTCTAAAAGCGTATTGGCTATTGTTTACGAATCTTCTCCTTTTCATGTGATCCACTACGCTACACAGTAATCTTATATATTATGAACGTCGATGACACTGGCCTGTAGTTTAATGCTAGGTTTTATTTTTTTTAAATATCTGGACTACGTACGCTGTTTTCTAGACCCTCGGTTGTTGCCTTCTTTCCACTGACATGTTATAAATAGCAGGTAGTGGTTCCTCTCTCGGAACTCACAACAAGAGGTGCTGTCTGGTCCCATTGCTTTTGAAATATTTAGTTCACTCATTAGTTTCTTCCTATTCTAGTATTGTGTGCACTGTGTCCAATACTCAATGGGACACTCTCTCTTTGACTCTCTGGTAATGTTCCTGATTCCATTAAATCTTATGATCAGCTCCTTGAAAAATTCCCGGCCATTTCTAGTGAGTTTCCTAATTTCTTCTTCAGTCTTAATACCTGAGTGGGTTCATAAAAGAAAGAGCAAGGTGATGAGCGTATCAATGAGAGATTTTATATCAGACATGATTAAGAAGGCGGTATATATGCTCAAATATTTGGAAGTGGTCTTGTCGACAGATGGTTCGATGGAAGACCACGTAAACAAGAGGGGTAAGAAAGATGGTGGTGCATTAAGACAACTGTTAAGTGGAAAAAAAAGCCGAATGCACCAGAGTACAGTGGTACCTTCACTTTTAAGTGGATGTGATGCATGGATTTTAATTGTTGCAACGAAGAGGAGACTGGAGGCAAGGAGATGTCGTGTTTGAGGGCGACGAATGTTATGCTGTGAAGGTGTGGGGATTGCCGAAAGTAAAATTGGAAGGGCCGGGAGGGATTGTTGAGGTTTTATAGGCACTTAGAGAGGATGGAGCAAAATATGGTGTCTAGGAGAGTTTATAAATTGCCCTGCAGGGAGGAGGGATAGAGCTCAACCGAGGAAAGTCTGGAGGGATGGGTGTAAGGAAAGTTTTGAGTCCTAGGGGCTCGAACATCCATTAGGCTTGTGTGAAAACATAAGATCCGAGTGGATGGAGGCAAGTGACCTGACCTGGTATTGGAGAGGGAGCAAAGGGATATTTATTTCCAGATTGTGGGAAACCTTGTTAGTCAGGCTCTAGTCCTGGAGGTGAGAAGTACAGTGCCTGCACTCTAACGAAAGAATGAGGCTGTTGCCGTCTGAACTGTGGCATCAGGCTTTGGCAAGATGGCGATAAATTGAATGACGGTGAATATGATTCCTCTTTCAGGGTTACCTTACCTCTGTGGGAAATGGCCGGTGTGATAAGAAACAATAATTCATAAAATTTATTGTATTAAAACTTTAATAATATTTGTATCAAAGGGTAACTCATAGCAAAAGGCATGTATTAAATATTTATGTGACTAATATTGCCCGAAAGTGGAGCTGAGGAAATATTAATTCAAACCGGTTTAATACCAGTTCACTAATATTTGTTGTTCAACATAGTTTCTTAACTTCTCATCTCTACTGTGTAGCCTACACTCCTGGTACTTCCAAAATGACATTTTTCAGCAGTCAGACTTTGGTACTCTTTACAAGACGTTCTCAGTTCCTAGTAGTCTATCGCTTGGTATTACTTGCAAAACATTTTTATCATTTGGTATGATCTTCTTGCCTGGTACTCTTAACATAAAATTTTTAATTGTGAAACTAGTAATACGTAGCTAGTAATTTCCACAACAGGAGTGCCACTCCACACACGGAGTGCGTCTCTCAGTGCATAAGCAATGACACTTCATTTTCATCCCTGTTTTAAGAATTAGAGAAACCTTGACTGGTGATGAACAGGTTGTAAACAGCCTTAAAGACCCTCATGTAGTCGATAGGGTTCAAAGGCTAATGACAACCAGTTTGACTTGTCATTCGCCTTCATCATGTTCCCCGTACCTTTCCATATAAGAGCAGCGAGCTGTGCAGGCCACAGGAGCCTCTGGGTGGGTACCGGTTGCTACAGTGAAGCCCATATCACGTTAGATTTGCGAGGTAAGTTGCTACTTGTCACTTAGCCGCACTCACCACCACTGTGACACTTCCCCTCACGACACCAGCTGGCTAGTAATCAATTTACTCCAAGGAAGGTCCGTCCCTCCCGACGCCATGGAAGATCCGCCCCTCCCGACGCCATGGAATATCTGCCCCTCCCGACGCCATGGAAGATCCCATCCTCCAGACGTCAAGGAAGATCCTCCCCCTCCCGACGCCATGGAAGATCCCATCCTCCTGACGCCATGGAAGATCCGCCCCTCCCGACGCCATGGAAGATCCCATCCTCCCGACGCCATGGAAGATCCACCCCTCCCGACGCCATGGAAGATCCGCCCCTCCCGACGCCATGGAAGATCCGCCCCTCCCGACGCCATGGAAGATCCGTCCCTCCCGACGCCATGGAATATCTGCCCCTCCCGACGCCATGGAAGCTCCCATCCTCCAGACGTCATGGAAGATCCTCCCCCTCCCGACGCCATGGAAGATCCCATCCTCCCGACGCCATGGAAGATCCGCCCCTCCCGACGCCATGGAAGATCCGCCCCTGCTGACGCCATGGAAGATCCGCCCCTGCTGACGCCATGGAAGATCCACCCCTCCCTACACCATGGAAGATCCGCCCCTCCTGACGCTATGGAAGATCCGTCCCTTCCGACGCCATGTAAAATCCCTTCCTCCAGACGTCATGGAAGATCCACCCCTCCCTACGCCATAGAAGATCCGTCCCTCCCGACGCCATGGAAGATTCACTCCTCCCGACGTCATGGAAGATCCACCTCTCCCGACGCCATGGAAGATCCCATCCTCCAGACGTCATGGAAGATCCACCCCTTCCGACGCCATGGAAGATCCCATCCTCCAGATGTCATGGAAGATCCTCCCCTCCCGACGCCATGGAAGATCCTCCCCTCCCGAAGCCATGGAAGATCCTTCCCTCCCAACGCTATGTAAGATATCCCCCCTCCCGACCCCAATAATATTTACACTGAGTGTTAATCGTTTAATGTATAAACACTATGATTATACTTCTATCCTTAACATAGGGATTAAAATATCCTTCACTAGTATCATTCAGGGGACAGGCAGCCTTAATGAACCTTCAAAGTAACTAAACAACGCGACCTACTAAAGGATTTATTGGCTAAGGCTGAATTGCTATCTTCCAGTTTTTCTTTGGCCACATCATCTGTAAAACAACCATTTGATGATCGGATAACTTTTTCTTTTAGCAATATATTTGCTAGGCTGCAAGAGAGAGGGACCATGATAACCAATTGTCAGATTTTGAGATCAGATACATTATGATTATATTCCTCAGGCAGTATATGCCCATAAAAGGAGTACAGCGACTGGGAAATGGCAGATAATCGGGTCTGATCTGTGGAAAATGAGGGTAGCCTCAATTATCTGAATCAAGAGCCCTTCAATATGGGATGTACAATGCCTGCTCTTATGTTGGGCGGATGGTGTTATCACCGGTAAGTCAACATTGGATCACTACTGTGTGACGTTCTGGAAACACAGTTAAAGTGGAAGTTATAGTTTAGGATATAAAAATGGTATATAATACTGATAAGTTGATAAGTAAAATGTGCAGCAGTTAGGTATATTTATTCTGAAACTTTTCGGAATAAAGATATCTAAGTTTCGCACACGCGTCTTACTTATCCAGTGATAGTTACGAAGTGTTCTTCTTGTGGTGTTTATGGGAAGTTATTTGATGGATTAAATTATAAATTTAGGATCATATCAAAAGGAAAGGTTTGTTTTCATTATATTCATTGCACTGTGTACATATTTACATTTATAATTTATGTTTAAGAAAAATTATATATAATGTATGAAACGAAAATTGCACTCCCATGTTTAATTAATAAATTTAAAAGCTAAGTTTTTAGAAAGGAAATTCTAAAAAGGGAACGTAATTTGAGAAATATTTTCAGCTTGTAAGAGAACAAAATCGTGGCAGCAGCAGTAATCTTCAAAGCTAGATTCTTTGGATAGTTATCATTTTTTTTTTTGTGCCTTTAGAGTTAAGAGTGGTAAAAGTGACCGCTGTAATTCCAGACCGGTGCTTCGAGTCTACAGTGATCACTAACAAATATTACACTATGTTCTGAGATTTCAGCATGCTTATATATTATCATGAATTTTGGCAAAAATAGGTACTGTTAGTGGTAGCCGGACACATGAACTGGAGCGGAGTTGTGGTAAGTGGGAGTGTGGGAGTCGTAGTGGGCCACACCCTCATAGGAGACCTCTGGGTGGTAGCCGGTCTCGTCTGCGTAGTACTTGACAGTCTGGATACGGCCGTCAGGAAGGTTCACGTAGTACTTTCCTTCTGTCTTGTAGCCGTCACGAGATTCTTGATGGCCGAAGTTGTTGCCAGAGTAGTCATCATTGACTCCATAACCGAAGCTATATTGTGGCTTGGCCTGGAGTAAATGATGATATTAATACTATCTCCGAGCATGGATAATAATATTAATACTATCTCCGAGCATGGATAATAATATTAATACTATCTCCGAGCATGGATAATAATTAGTTTTACTAAGTATTGTTATTATCATAGTGTAAAAACAATATTAGTAGTAATAGTATTAATAATTATTATTATTATAGGTGTTCTGTAAGTCTACGTTGCATTCATTTATTAAATAAATAAAAAAAAATTGGTAAATAACTAGATTTGTCTAAAGGCTTTAATTAATCACTAAACTCTGCTAAAGCTATTATGCATCTCTGTCACATTTGTGTTGGTTAATACTTGGCTATTTCCTCTACTGCTTTAACAATATTTATATATTTAAACTTTAAAATATAGCCTACACTGTGACATTGGCTGATTATATTTGTACAGTAATTCATTTTTCGTGAATGTAATTGCTTCAATTCATATTCATTAATTATTTCAAGCTATGTTTTCGTGACCGGTTTACTCTATAAATTAAATCAGTACGAAAATAACTTTGAACTCACGTTTGGATATGTTTTACCGTAAACTGGGCCAGAATAAACAACTGGACCACCATGCAGACCTGAACCACCATGCAGACCTGAACCACCATGGAGACCCAAACCACCATGGTGAACAGGACCTGAGTGGTGTATAGGGCTCTCGTGGATAATTGTTTTCACAGGAGCAGAGTGGAGGTAGGAATTTTTACCGCCTAGGACGAGAGTCATCAGGCTTGCCAAGATCGTCACCTGTTACAGGAGTAGTTTTATTAACGCTGATGTCTTTGAAAAAAAAGAGAAATTAGAGACAAAATTCTCACTCTTTAGAAAATAATTTACATCGTGAAGGAAAAAGAATCATGATTATTTGTTGATGATTATTGAAATTTAACTATATGGACATTTAATTTAAATGCCTATTTTTTTTAAGTACCAGTTGAAAGCTGTATGAAATCATCCAAGTTCAAGTGATGTACAAAATTTGTATATAGAATGAAATACGAAATCAGCTTTGCGTTTCACTGCATTTTCAGACTAATTATTTTCCTGCAAACTAATACCCGCGTTAGCTGTACATAATTTATTATAGGACCATTATATACACTGTCACGTAGAGTTAGGCTATTATATCGTCATCCAAGGTTCCAAATAACAAAGAGGCAACGTGAGCGTCTTACCTTTGTTGTTGTCATGGTGATGGTTGGTGAAGGTGTAATGCTGGATGCTGCTTCTCACCAGGTTATATACATCCCCCCATCATGGTCACGACTAGGCTACTCATCAACCCCCACCCCCCATTCTCCTTTTTCCCAACTATCAAAGATAGACCACGCCCTTAACCAGCTAGGAAACGCCCTTATCATGGACACTAAAATTTTCTCAAAAAAAGCTCATAGAATTCTTGGCTTCACATGAAGAAGCATAAATAACAGTCATCCGAACGTTATATTTCACCTCTTATATCTTTGGTAAGGCCTTATTTAGAGTATGTTACAGAAGGGACATATATGCACTGAAAAATATATAGAGAAGGATGGCAAAGTTAATGACATATATCGGAAAGATCTACGAAAATAGACTGAAGATATCGAGTTTGTCTCGCTCGAAAGATGTAGAATTAGGGTGGTAAATGACTGAAATGTACACATGGAAAACAGGAAATAATATAAGAGATATAAATAACTGATGAAAGAATCTAACCAAGACAAGAGTCACAGCAACGGATTCTAGTTGGATAAATTTAAAGTTAGAAAGGATACAGTATGAGCAAGAACTAATTTGGTAAAAGATGCATATAAGAGTAATAAGCTCCAAAGAAGTGTCATGGAAGTGAGAACTTTGGGTACCTTTAAATATAGGTTGGATGGATACATTAGTGTTTGTGTGTGGTTGGGTGTTAATTGGACCTGCCTAGCATGGGCCAACAGGCCTTCTCCAGTGATCCATTGTTCTCTTGTTATTATACGCTTTCAACAGTGACGTTAATGCATCTAGTGTTGTGACAGTTACACTACGCCTGTATCTCAAGGCTAAGCTATCCCCGTCTTGGTCGCAAGTGGGTCGATTTTGGCTTCACAACTCACTGAACGATCATGAAGGAAGCTCAGCGTTCTGAAGGACCTTCATGTGAAGCCCCTACCAGAATACTGAAGCACTAGTTGGTAATCTTACACACTTCATTGGTGTCTGGCTGGTTAATTTGTTTACTCTCACGAAATTCGTGAATCTGAGCTGGAGAAGACGCCCATATTCTTTAAGAAATTATTTTACAGATGCAGGAAGGAGAATCTTGAATATTTATGAATAATAAAAGTTGAATATATTAATGGAAATGTGTATTAAACTGTGAGCTTATTAGTTTTTATAAAACACAAATTGGTAGGTTTTAGCGAATAATTTCAGGTAATTTATGGAAAATATATGCACACGTCTTTCAGTCGTAATATGGACTAAAAAGATACAGGATGTAATATTAAATCTGAAGAATTAAAATATTTATACTGGTGAAGGGCTCTTGATCTAGGTTACCGGAGCTACTGTCCCCTTCCCAGATCAAATGTTATTGCCTCTCATTTCCCAGGTGGTGCATAACCTTGACGGATTTAGCGCTTCTCTGTGAATCTCATGCTACTGTGATTAATGAATTAGAAAGTGGAAATCAAGCTACTGACGCACATGATAACTTGATCACATTCTGCCAGCATGTATAATAATTATTTGCCTGGTAATAGGTAATAACTGTCCATCTATGACAATAATAGCAACTGAAAACCGACAGCTTGTCTGCAAGAAGGCACAAAGTGCACTTAAATATTCATTCAAATTTTTTTTTGGACACAAACAATATTTACTGGTAAGTGGTGATGCTGACACTATCATCATTCTTCACGGCGCCTCGTAACAAAGACAACCTCAGCATCTTACCTTCACTTCTGTCTTGGTTCTAGATATTTTCCAATCGCAAAATTTTATCGAGAAAATAACTTCTGCTCACGGCACTTGAGATTTATTCATTAAGCTAAATGTAATTAAAAACACACTTCTGTAATATCTGGTTATATATTGATCACGACTCTTTAAATAATTTCTCTGTACACTGAACGGTCGATATCAATGCCATGGTACTTCACTCTACTGGTGGCTATATTTCACTGTCTATTATACCGCATTATTTCCTAGGACATTGTTGCTAGCAGAGCAGAGACCGTTACCGCAATGTATATCGCAGGAACGGCGTTCCCAAGGTCATCCGCTAGATCCTCTGTCTTATCTTTCTCTGATTCCTTGACTGACCTTCCTTTATCAGTTTGTTAATAATTAAAGCCCTAAGTAACTGTGCAATGACATACAAAATGTTTTAATCCCTAAAGTACAGATTAAACTTCCTTACTGGCCTAGAGTTTCACGACTCACTTTCCAAGGGTTCAATCCTCACCCGTTTTGTGGTTTGATAGATTAGACTTAGTATACATGTAATGAAATACACATTCTCAGTGCACATACAGTACCACGTGTGTTCTGTAAATTCTGTCCAACCTTAAATATATTAGTTCATTCAGGAAATATCCATTTCCATGAAACACTCTGGTGCCTCTCTGACAACGCCTCGCCACAACCACTCACTGAAGTCAAAATGCAATTTGAAATTGCATTTTTTTCGTCAACAAGTGATGACTTGTCTCCATTGCACTGCAGTGTATATCACTTTCATAATACTGTTTTCCTTAGATTTTTATCTTCTCGATATATTACAACAAGCTAAAAAATATTCCATTAAAAGATATGCATATGTTAAATTTTTTTTTTAAATATTGATGTTGGTAGAGCATTTCCAGCCTTTGTCTCCTCGTTGTGCTCCGGGTTTTTTCGTGTTTTCGCGGTCGCTCTTACGTGCTAGAACTTTAATTTGTGTCATCAATCCTATACGATACATCCCTCTAGCGCCTGGAACCAATCTTGGGCGGAAAACATTATATACTGAGTCAAAAAAGGAGAATTAGTGTGCACTAGCAGAGTTTACTGCCAAAGGGGAATCATAGGCCTGTCCCGTGTGGAAAAAATAATAATTGAACTTTTCATGTCAGAGGAAAGAAAGTCTCCCTGATAACATTGAGTATACATAGTGTATAGTGTATACTACAGTGGCTCCCTAGTATATTGATGATAAAGGCTAAAGTGTCATTTGAAAACAGGTGAATTTGTAAATGAAGTGATAAGCCTATAGAGGCAGGTGCCAGAAGTCGCCAGAAACTTACCACAGGTCAGCTGTTTTTAATAATCTTCCTGGCTTGCCAGTGTACTCGCATATAATCTAGTGATACCAGTGATTAGCAGAATACAGTGTTGTAGTAGCAACTAACCAGTATTAAAATGGTACTTAGTGGAGTGGAGTGACTTTCATTAGTTTCTTTTTCTTGAAATACGAGACGTTACTGTGAATTTCATATAACCTGTAGTTACCAGCAGTCGCAATATACACAACGAGAAGCAATTATTACTACAGAAAAAGCGTCCTTCCTCCAAAATTTGCACCAGTCAACTATAGTGATAATATAGCATTTATTGTGGTGGAGACGGAAAAAAAAAAAAAAAAAAAAAAAAAAAAAAAAAAAAAAAAAAAAAAAAAGAAAAAAAAAAAAAAAAAAAAAAAAAAAAAAGATAGAAAAGCCAGATACAGCGATTGATAAACAAGGAGGCCGACCGTTCGTCATTGTAGGAGCTGCCAGATATCACCGGCTCTTCAACACGCAAGTTATACTTTTGTATCAGTCAAATCACATATTACTCGGGTAGATAATTTCCAGTAGATCCTTCATGTGTTAGCTCAAATCAACGACCAGTATGTTTTAAATAAGTGACCCACTGATCAGAGCAGATCGACTGGTCCGAACCCTTGACTGGTCCGAACCCTTGACTGGTCCGAACCCGGGACTGGTTTCAAACAGTTTCGTTGGACAATAAAGCAGACTGTAAACGGATGGGGTTGTAGGCGCCCTATAAACACAAACATTAAAAATCAGGAACGTGACGGTAAGCTGTCCAATATACAAAAAGAGTTAGAAACAGAAATACAAATAGCTAGAGCTTCATTTAAGGTTATTAATAGAATATTCAAGAGGTTGCTAGTAGAATTGCAGTAAATCAACCATTCAAATCATTATGAAGCTGTGTGTAGTCTGTGGTCAGTCAAACAAACGGGCTTCCACATGGATAAATTGTCATTTTTGTGGAAATTGGTGTCACGCCCCTTGTGCAGATATCCCAGAACTAGCTACAAGCAGTATTAAAACAGAGAAGTGTTTTTGGGTATGCTCAAATGAGGAAAATCTGTGGACTAAAATCACAAGGGTATTAAAAGAGGACAACATCAAAGCTGCTTTCATAGAAAACCTGGAAGCTTTCTACAACAGATGGGAACATAAAATGTCTGGGCTGAATGGTACTGCCCTTGATACTGGCCATGTAGTCATAAACTGTAAGGCTGGAGGTGATGTCCTGGTAGTCAGTAAATGTGGGGCTGATAGTGCTGTCCTGGGAGACAGTAATGGTGAAGCTGGAGGTGCTGTCCTGGGAGACAGTAATGGTGTAGCTGGAGGTGCTGTCCTGGGAGACAGAAATGGTGAAGCTGGAGGTGCTGTCCTGGGAGACAGAAATGGTGAAGCTGGAGATACTGTCCTGGGAGACAGAAATGGTGAAGCTGGAGGTGCTGTCCTGGGAGACAGAAATGGTGAAGCTGGAGATACTGTCCTGGGAGACAGTAATGGTGAAGCTGGAGGTGCTGTCCTGGGAGACAGAAATGGTGAAGCTGGAGATACTGTCCTGGGAGACAGAAATGGTGAAGCTGGAGATATTGTCCAGGTAGTCGGGAATTATACGCAGGAAGGAATACATATAAATGACCTCATAGGGGACAGGAGCCATAGTAGGGAAACAAGTGTAGTCAAAGATAAGATAAAACCAATATTGCAAACTAGAAATACCGCAGGAAATAGCAAACAAGAGGACTCCAATAGCAATAGTGAGGATAAATTACCAAAAACAACTGGTGGGAGCTCCATTGTTGGTGCTAGGGAGGATAGAAGTAAGACAGGGAAACATGCACCAACAGGGAATACAGTCACAGAAACCCAAGGCAAGCGGAAACCAAGCCTGTGCACATACTATGCACTTGGTATCTGCTGGCATGGGAAATCTGGAAAAACAGATGGGACATGCAACTATGACCACCCTAGAAAATGCCATGCCCATATGACAACAGGAAAATGCAAACTCCCTTCCTGTAAGCTTTTTCACCCTGAAATGTGTACCTCTTCAGTACAGGAAAGACTGTGCTATAACTTAAATTGCCAGGCATACCATCTAAAGGGGACAAAAAGATACAAAACATCCAGGCCATGGGAAAACCTGGGTAGCCACAGCCACTCAAGAGGGAGAGGTTTTTTAGTGCCAGGAAGGAAAAAAAACTGGCAGGAAATGGCAGAAATCGTACACCAAATCCAGTCATTCCTGGAGTGGAACCACAGTCGATGGCCTCCACTCCAAACCAACAGATACAGATACTAATGCCGAAAAAAAAATCCCCCCCCAGTACCAACAATACCACCAGTCCGATAACATTCTTCTTTGCAAATATACAGGGTCTAAAGCCAGCAACAAACAACAAAATACCTTTCATCCGTGGACTGCTTGCAGAGGCAAAGGCAATGTTCGCGGCTTTCACTGAGACCCACATAAAGGATCACTTGGACAACGAAGTATGGATCCCAGGTTACAACCTATACAGATGTGACAGAGTGAACAGGCAAAAGGGGGGGGTTGGCCTGTACATTGCAGAGTCACTTGTTTGCACAGAACTGCTTAATGCCTCAAATGACGTAGTGGAAGTTTTAGCAGTAAAGGTCGAGAACCAAAACCTAGTCATTGTGGTAGTCTACAAGCCTCCGGATGCAACATCCCAGCAATTCCAGGAACAGCTGTTAAAAATTGACCACTGTCTGGAAAATCTTCCAGCTCCTGCACCCAACATCTTGCTCCTGGGGGATTTCAACTTAAGGCACCTAAAATGGAGGAATATAGCAAATAATATTGTTGCAGTAATAACACCAGGAGGCAGCTCTGATGAAAACTCACACTCACACGAGCTTTTAAATCTCTGCACAAAATTCAATTTAAACCAGCAAATAATAGAGCCTACAAGACTGGAGAATACACTAGACCTCATCTTCACTAACAATGATGATCTGACAAGAAATGTCACCATATCAAAAACAATATACTCAGATCACAACATAATTGAGGTTCAGACATGTATGCGTGGAGCCCCAGACCGACAAAATGAGACTAGTCACGAGGGAGCATTCACCAAATTCAACTTCAATAACAAAAACATAAAGTGGGACCAAGTAAACCAAGTCCTAACCGATATAAGCTGGGAAGATATACTAAGCAACACAGACCCAAACTTATGCCTAGAACAGATTAACTCGGTGGCACTCGATGTATGCACAAGGCTTATTCCTCTAAGAAAAAGGAGGAGTAGATGTAAAATAGAAAGAGACAGGCGCTCCCTTTACAGGCGACGGAAAAGAATAACAGAGCGGCTAAAAGAGGTCAATATATCTGAAATGCGCAGGGAGACACTGGTCAGAGAAATAGCAAGCATCGAACTTAAGCTAAAAGAATCCTTTAGGAGTCAGGAATCGCGGGAAGAACTAAAAGCCATAAATGAAATCGAAAGAAACCCAAAGTATTTCTTCTCCTATGCCAAATCAAAATCGAGAACAACGTCCAGTATTGGGCCCCTACTTAAACAAGATGGGTCCTACACAGATGACAGCAAGGAAATGAGTGAGCTACTCAAGTCCCAATATGACTCAGTTTTTAGCAAGCCGCTAACCAGACTGAGAGTCGAAGACCAAAATGAATTTTTTATGAGAGAGCCACAAAATTTGACTAACACAAGCCTATCCGATGTTATCCTGACGCCAAATGACTTCGAACAGGCGATAAATGACATGCCCATGCACTCTGCCCCAGGGCCAGACTCATGGAACTCTGTGTTCATCAAGAACTGCAAGAAGCCCCTATCACGAGCCTTTTCCATCCTATGGAGAGGGAGCATGGACACGGGGGTCGTCCCTCAGTTACTAAAAACAACAGACATAGCCCCACTCCACAAAGGGGGCAGTAAAGCAACAGCAAAGAACTACAGACCAATAGCACTAACATCCCATATCATAAAAATCTTTGAAAGGGTCCTAAGAAGCAAGATCACCACCCATCTAGAAACCCATCAGTTACACAACCCAGGGCAACATGGGTTTAGAACAGGTCGCTCCTGTCTGTCTCAACTACTGGATCACTACGACAAGGTCCTAAATGCACTAGAAGACAAAAAGAATGCAGATGTAATATATACAGACTTTGCAAAAGCCTTCGACAAGTGTGACCATGGCGTAATAGCGCACAAAATGCGCGCTAAAGGAATAACAGGAAAAGTCGGTCGATGGATCTATAATTTCCTCACTAACAGAACACAGAGAGTAGTCGTCAACAGAGTAAAGTCCGAGGCAGCTACGGTGAAAAGCTCTGTTCCACAAGGCACAGTACTAGCTCCCATCTTGTTCCTCATCCTCATATCCGACATAGACAAGGATGTCAGCCACAGCACCGTGTCTTCCTTTGCAGATGACACCCGAATCTGCATGACAGTGTCTTCCATTGCAGACACTGCAAGGCTCCAGGCGGACATCAACCAAATCTTTCAGTGGGCTGCAGAAAACAATATGAAGTTCAACGATGAGAAATTTCAATTACTCAGATATGGTAAACATGAGGAAATTAAATCTTCATCAGAGTACAAAACAAATTCTGGCCACAAAATAGAGCGAAACACCAACGTCAAAGACCTAGGAGTGATTATGTCGGAGGATCTCACCTTCAAGGACCATAACATTGTATCAATCGCATCTGCTAGAAAAATGACAGGATGGATAATGAGAACCTTCAAAACTAGGGAGGCCAAGCCCATGATGACACTCTTCAGGTCACTTGTTCTATCTAGGCTGGAATATTGCTGCACTCTAACAGCACCTTTCAAGGCAGGTGAAATTGCCGACCTAGAAAATGTACAGAGAACTTTCACGGCGCGCATAACGGAGATAAAACACCTCAATTACTGGGAGCGCTTGAGGTTTCTAAACCTGTATTCCCTGGAACGCAGGAGGGAGAGATACATGATTATATACACCTGGAAAATCCTAGAGGGACTAGTACCAAACTTGCACACGAAAATCACTCACTACGAAAGCAAAAGACTTGGCAGACGATGCACCATCCCCCCAATGAAAAGCAGGGGTGTCACTAGCACGTTAAGAGACCATACAATAAGTGTCAGGGGCCCGAGACTGTTCAACTGCCTCCCAGCACACATAAGGGGGATTACCAACAGACCCCTGGCAGTCTTCAAGCTGGCACTGGACAAGCAACTAAAGTCAGTTCCTGATCAGCCGGGCTGTGGCTCGTACGTTGGTTTGCGTGCAGCCAGCAGCAACAGCCTGGTTGATCAGGCGCTGATCCACCAGGAGGCCTGGTCACAGACCGGGCCGCGGGGGCGTTGACCCCCGAAACTCTCTCCAGGTAAACTCCAGGTAAACCCCTCTGCCAAATCCATAAATGCAATAAAAAGTTCGTTACCTTTATCTAAGTATTGATCACTTCAGTGCTTCAGAGTAAACACTGGTACACATCCCCTGCTCCTGCTAAAACCTTCTTGTTCCTCTGCAATCTTGCTCTCTCTTACCCATAATTCTTTCAATAATAACTGACATACACGTTAGTCAACAGACTTGTTTCCCTATAATTCCTACACTCTATTTTATCCCCTCTTCCCTTATACAAAGGAAATATGCATTCTCTCTGTTAATCCCTTGGAACCAAACCCCCTTCCACACATATAGTGATCAAGTGCACTAATCATTCCAAAGCTATATCCCCACCTGCTTTTAACATTTCTATCCCAGCGCCTTTACCCCACTTTTGCTCTCAGTATATTCCTCCTTCCGTTTATCACTTCTACGTTATAGAAACCTTTCATATGCCAACTTTTTTCTTCTTATCCACCTTCCTTGCTTTGTCATTCCACCAATCTCTTCTCTTCCTTCTTGTAAAAAATATATATTCAAATTTTTTAAAAATTATCAGTAAACAATTTTGGAATAGTTACCAATTTGGGCGGTAACTATACTAAGTCTAACTCTAGGCAGAATTTCTAAACGTAAAATGAAGATTATTACGCATCTAGTGGACTAATGGAGCAACACAACTTGCACTGGTAAATTCACAAGACATCCTCGACAACATGGTTTCACTTTGCCAGATATCTGTCGGATACGTGACGTTGTTACTAAAATATTCATAATTATTTGACGGTGTATTTTACAGTCCATTATGTGGGTTTCCAGTTTATGTTTGCACTTCATAAGTTTTTTTTTTTTTTCACCTTTACGTAAATACCCATGTCTTCTAAAAAAAATTTTAATTTTTCCAATATAATCTACATTGTCTATAATTATTATCGCATTTCCTATGAAAATAATTGTCATCAAAGATTTATTAAGTTATACATTGAATTAAGGAAAGATCCTGGACTTCACCTTACGAAACAGACAAAACAAATGTGATAGTAATTACGGGTAAGGTTGATTATAGTGGGAAAATGAGCATATTATTAGAAGACTTGGGTATTTACGTGTTTCTTAAAGGAAGGCTGCTGTTGGTAATGGCGTGTAGGCGCCATTTTGCCATTTTTAATCTCGAAATGCATTTTTTTTTTTGCCTTGGTGATGATGACGGTCTCTTGATCCAAGGAGTTGGACTTATTCTCCCCTGAGTTCCTCTTATTCCCAGGCGCTTTATGGCCCCTACTGGATTAGCACTTTCTCCCAATTAAAATTAAACACTTATAAGAACATAAGAATGAAGGAACACTGAAGCAGGCCTACTCGCCCATGCGAGGCAGGTCCAATTCTCCCACCGGCTTAAGCCAATGCCTTAACCTAGTTAGGTCAGGTCACATTCACTTAATTAAGGAAGGAGCACGGCATCAGAACTAGTAGCACAAGCTAGTCAGGTCCAACTCACACCCACCCACACCCACTCATGTATTTATCCAACCTATTTTTAAAACTACACAACGTCTTGGCTTCTATGACTGTACTCGGGAGTTTGTTCCACTCATCCACAACTCTATTACCAAACCAGTGCTTTCCTATATCCTTCCTGAATCTGAAATTTTCCAGCTTAAAGCCATTGCTGCGAGTCCTGTCTATGTTAGATATTTTTAGCACACTATTTACAATCTTTTATTAATTCCTGTTTTCCATTTATACACCTCAATCATATCCTCTCTAATTCTACGCCTTTCTAAAGAGTGCAGATTCAGGGCCCTCAGTCTATCCTCATGGGGAAGATTTCTGATACATGGGATCAACTTTGTCATCCTCCTCTGTACGTTTTCCAGAGCATTTATATTCATTCTGTAATATGGTGACCAGAACTGAGCAGCATAGTCTAAATGAGGCCTAACCAAGGATATATAGAGTTGAAGAACAACCTGAGGACTTCTATCATTTATACTGCTTGATATGAAGCCAAGGATTCTCTTCGCTTTATCGCGAACACTTATGCACTGTTGCCTTGGTTTCAGATTACTGCTAACCCGAACTCCTAAATCCTTTTCGCAATCAGTAATGATAAGATCTACATTACTTAGTTTATATGTGGCATGGTTATTTTCTTGTCCAACATTTAGAACTTTGCATTTTCTATATTCAACTGCATCTGCCACTTCTCCGACCGCTGCATCAATCTATTCAAATCATCCTGGAGCGCTCTAGTGTCCTCATTAGAATGAATTGGACGGCCTATTTTGGTGCCATCAGCAAAAGTGTTTATGTAGATATGTATTCCCTCATCTATGTCGTTTGTGTAAATTGTGAACAACAACTGGCCCAACGCTGACCCCTGCGGAACACCGCTTGTGACGTGCCCCCGTTGTGATTTCTCCCCGTTTATGCAATGTTTCCTCAATAGCCTCTGATATGGAACTCTATCGGAAGCCTTACTGAAGTCCATATACACAATATCATATTCATTACCATGATCTACCTCCTCAAACACCTTAGTGAAAAAAGTTAGTAAATTCGTAAGACAGGAACGCCCCTTTGTAAAACCGTGTTGAGATTCATTAATCAGTTTTTGCCTATCAAGATGGCTACGAATTGCTTCGGCAATTATTGATTCCATAAATTTTCCCGCTATGGATGTAAGGCTTAGTGGTCTGTTGTTCGAAGCCAAGGACCTGTCACCTGCCTTGTAAATAGGTATTACATTTGCCATTTTCCACTTATCTGGCACTATGCCAGTTTGTAGTAATATGTTGAAAAGATTAGCCAAAGGTATAAACATCAGTATTTAATGGCCGATTCATCTTATAAAATGGATACAAAATTTTCATTGTTTGAGAGTATGTAGCAACACATTTTGCTGGATTCTGTGTGGTTACTGGAGAATTCCTCTTCTGATCGACATCAAACTTTTAGTGCTCATGTGTTTTTCCTAACAGAAGCTTTGCTGTGATTTTAACCTACATAAGTCTCACTACAGCTATTTGTTTTTCGCCATATTGTTTAATGTGAAGGAACTTGAGAATGTCTCTTCTGATCAGAAATAAATCATTGTTTGATTTTATTATTATTATTACTAAAGATTCGCCGGTATTCTCCTGGCCCGGGCCTTTTCCAAGTGGTGGCCCGGCCTTGGCTCCCTCTCTAGGGAGTGTCTGAGACCCAAGTCTCCCATGGAAGGAGGCACAAGTACCTCTTCATCTTTGGGACCAACTGTCCCCAGGCCTAGCCACAAGCTAGGCCTCTCTGGTCCACCATGTGAGCTGCAAGTTCTGGCTCAGGCACCTACCCTGCCCTAGAATGGCTGGGCATGGTGTCGATGGTTTGACTTGACTAAGTTGTCCTAAGTAAATTCGACGTAATTTTCATTTAATAAGGGTTACTTATTTTTATGCATACTTGAAGTATTTTACGGCATATAAGACGCACCGGCATAAAGGATGTACCCTAAATTTAGCATGAAATCTATTGTAAAAATAAAACTGAATGAATTTTTCTAGAGCCAGTGAGCAAGTGAAGGTTATGACGGTTCCGGTGTTTTGATTGTGACTCGTTTGTTGTCTTCTGGTATTTACAATACCATTGTTTGTTAATGTTTTTTGTGTGTGTGCGTGTGTTTTAATGTTTTATTCCATATTGCATATTATAAGTAATACTCTACTTCCCTTATATTTTATCAGTATAACAGTGCTGGCTGTACTTTCACTAAAACTGTCAGCAGTGAACGCTAGCTTAAAACGCAAGTGTCTCGACTCTTTCTGTGACCGTGGCCTCAGCTACTTGATTTATTGTTATTGATTTTTGCGCCTATGTTTACAATACAGACTAGTGTTCCATTGTTTGCTGAGAATTAAACAATAACCGAAGCATTTCATACTTCAGTGAAGGTTTGTTTTAATTCATAAGGCATTGTTACACCTTGATATAGTAAGTATAACTCAGTTATTGGTGTAAATACGGTACCTATTACCACAACTAGTATGTGGTTTGCCTGACCACTGCCGGTAGTTTCAAGAATTACCACAATCATTTATTAAATATTCCTTGTTTATTTATTTTTAATTGTTCTCTGTTAAAATGAATTATTCGTAGATCCCAAGCTTGACTGCAAGCTTGACCGTATAGGACGCAGGTTGAATTTGAGGGTCAGATTCTGAAAAAAATTCGTCTTAGATACTGCAAAATACGTTAATAATAATAATAATAATAATAATAATAATAATAATAATAATAATAATAATAATAATAAAAATTTCAAGTTGACAGTCTCCTTCCGAGGTAGTGACCCAAAAAGAAAAAAATCCAAAAAGAAAGAAAAAAATTTCATCATTCACCATCACTCGTACATAATCACTGTCTTTGCAGAGGCGCTCAGATTCGACAGTTTAGACGTCCCTCCAAACTGTCATTATCCTAAACCCCTCCTTTAAAGTGCAAGCATTGTACTTCCTATTTCCAGGACAAGTCCGGCTAACCGGGTTTCCTGAATCCCTTCACAAAATATTACCCTGCTCACACTCCAACAGCTTGTTAGGTCCCAAAAACCATTCATCTGCATTCACTCCTAACACGATCACGCACGCTTGTTGGAAATCCAAGCCCATCGCCCACAAAGCCTCCTTTACCCCCTCCCTCCAACCTTTTCGGGGACGACCCCTTCCCTGCCTTACTTCCCCAACAGATTTATATGCTCTCCAAGTCATTTTACTTTGTTCCATTCTCTAAATGACCATACCACCTCAATAGTCCTCTTCAGCCCTCTGACTAATACTTTTGGTAACTCCACACCTCCTAATTTCCACACTACGAATTTTCTGCATAAGATTTACACCACACATTGCCCTTAGACAGAACATCTCCACTGCTAACAGCCGTCTCCTCGCTGCAGCATTTACAATTCGAGCTTCACACCCATAAGTGTTGGTACCACTATACTATCGTACATTCTCTTCTTTGCCTCCATGGATAACGTTTGTCTTCACAGATACCTCAACGCACCACTCACCTTTTTATCCTCATCAGGCACTCTGCTTACCATCCTTCCAGGGTAGCATAGTAACTCCCCCTGAACGCTTTTTACAACCGTCAGACCTCGGTATTGGGGTTCCTGTTCAGCTAGGCAACAGGCTGTGGCGAGACTTCTCTTTTTGATGTCCTTGACCTCCTCATGTCTAACCTACTTCCCTTCTGATGTATGACACACGACGAGACCATGAAGTCTGAATTGATCAGCCGACGCCCTTCCACGCACACACACACACACACACAGCTCCTGGCGGGCCAGGAGCTCGGACTCGACCCCCGCAACCTCAACTAGGTGAGTACAACTAGGTGAGTACACACACACACACACACACACACACACACACACACACACACACACACACACACACACACACACACATATAGACAGCAACCACCCAGGGAAGTACTACTGTCCTGCCAGATGACTGTGAAACAAAAACCTGTAACTGTTTTGCATGATGGTAGGATTGCTGGTTTCTTTTTCTGTCTCATAAACACGCTAAGATAACAGGGATATCTTGCTACTCCTACTTACACTTTGGTCACACTTCACAGACACGCACATGCATATATATATATATACATACATCTAGGTTTTTCTCCTTTTTCTAAATAGCTCTTGTTCTTTTTTATTTCTTCTATTGTCCATGGGGAAGTGGAAAAGAATCTTTCCTCCGTAAGCCATGCGTGTCGTATGAGGCGACTAAAATGCCGGGAGCAATGGGCTAGTAACCCCTTCTCCTGTATACAATTACTAAAAAAGAGAAGAAGAAAAACTTTATAAAACTGGGTTGCTTAAATGTGCGTGGATGTAGTGCGGATGACAAGAAACAGATGATTGCTGATGTTATGAATGAAAAGAAGTTGGATGTCCTGGCCCTAAGCGAAACAAAGCTGAAGGGGGTAGGAGAGTTTCAGTGGGGGGAAATAAATGGGATTAAATCTGGAGTATCTGAGAGAGTTAGAGCAAAGGAAGGGGTAGCAGTAATGTTAAATGATCAGTTATGGAAGGAGAAAAGAGAATATGAATGTGTAAATTCAAGAATTATGTGGATTAAAGTAAAGGTTGGATGCGAGAAGTGGGTCATAATAAGCGTGTATGCACCTGGAGAAGAGAGGAATGCAGAGGAGAGAGAGAGATTTTGGGAGATGTTAAGTGAATGTATAGGAGCCTTTGAACCAAGTGAGAGAGTAATTGTGGTAGGGGACTTGAATGCTAAAGTAGGAGAAACTTTTAGAGAGGGTGTGGTAGGTAAGTTTGGGGTGCCAGGTGTAAATGAAAATGGGAGCCCTTTGATTGAACTTTGTATAGAAAGGGGTTTAGTTATAGGTAATACATATTTTAAGAAAAAGAGGATAAATAAGTATACACGATATGATGTAGGGCGAAATGACAGTAGTTTGTTGGATTATGTATTGGTAGATAAAAGACTGTTGAGTAGACTTCAGGATGTACATGTTTATAGAGGGGCCACAGATATATCAGATCACTTTCTAGTTGTAGCTACACTGAGAGTAAAAGGTAGATGGGATACAAGGAGAATAGAAGCATCAGGGAAGAGAGAGGTGAAGGTTTATAAACTAAAAGAGGAGGCAGTTAGGGTAAGATATAAACAGCTATTGGAGGATAGATGGGCTAATGAGAGCATAGGCAATGGGGTCGAAGAGGTATGGGGTAGGTTTAAAAATGTAGTGTTAGAGTGTTCAGCAGAAGTTTGTGGTTACAGGAAAGTGGGTGCAGGAGGGAAGAGGAGCGATTGGTGGAATGATGATGTAAAGAGAGTAGTAAGGGAGAAAAAGTTAGCATATGAGAAGTTTTTACAAAGTAGAAGTGATGCAAGGAGGGAAGAGTATATGGAGAAAAAGAGAGAAGTTAAGAGAGTGGTGAAGCAATGTAAAAAGAGAGCAAATGAGAGAGTGGGTGAGATGTTATCAACAAATTTTGTTGAAAATAAGAAAAAGTTTTGGAGTGAGATTAACAAGTTAAGAAAGCCTAGAGAACAAATGAATTTGTCAGTTAAAAATAGGAGAGGAGAGTTATTAAATGGAGAGTTAGAGGTATTGGGAAGATGGAAGGAATATTTTGAGGAATTGTTAAATGTTGATGAAGATAGGGAAGCTGTGATTTCGTGTATAGGGCAAGGAGGAATAACATCTTGTAGGAGTGAGGAAGAGCCAGTTGTGAGTGTGGGGGAAGTTCGTGAGGCAGTAGGTAAAATGAAAGGGGGTAAGGCAGCCGGGATTGATGGGATAAAGATAGAAATGTTAAAAGCAGGTGGGGATATAGTTTTGGAGTGGTTGGTGCAATTATTTAATAAATGTATGGAAGAGGGTAAGGTACCTAGGGATTGGCAGAGAGCATGCATAGTTCCTTTGTATAAAGGCAAAGGGGATAAAAGAGAGTGCAAAAATTATAGGGGGATAAGTCTGTTGAGTGTACCTGGTAAAGTGTATGGTAGAGTTATAATTGAAAGAATTAAGAGTAAGACGGAGAATAGGATAGCAGATGAACAAGGAGGCTTTAGGAAAGGTAGGGGGTGTGTGGACCAGGTGTTTACAGTGAAACATATAAGTGAACAGTATTTAGATAAGGCTAAAGAGGTCTTTGTGGCATTTATGGATTTGGAAAAGGCGTATGACAGGGTGGATAGGGGGGCAATGTGGCAGATGTTGCAAGTGTATGGTGTAGGAGGTAGGTTACTGAAAGCAGTGAAGAGTTTTTACGAGGATAGTGAGGCTCAAGTTAGAGTATGTAGGAAAGAGGGAAATTTTTTCCCAGTAAAAGTAGGCCTTAGACAAGGATGTGTGATGTCACCGTGGTTGTTTAATATATTTATAGATGGGGTTGTAAGAGAAGTAAATGCGAGGGTCTTGGCAAGAGGCGTGGAGTTAAAAGATAAAGAATCACACACAAAGTGGGAGTTGTCACAGCTGCTCTTTGCTGATGACACTGTGCTCTTGGGAGATTCTGAAGAGAAGTTGCAGAGATTGGTGGATGAATTTGGTAGGGTGTGCAAAAGAAGAAAATTAAAGGTGAATACAGGAAAGAGTAAGGTTATGAGGATAACAAAAAGATTAGGTGATGAAAGATTGAATATCAGATTGGAGGGAGAGAGTATGGAGGAGGTGAACGTATTCAGATATTTGGGAGTGGACGTGTCAGCGGATGGGTCTATGAAAGATGAGGTGAATCATAGAATTGATGAGGGAAAAAGAGTGAGTGGTGCACTTAGGAGTCTGTGGAGACAAAGAACTTTGTCCTTGGAGGCAAAGAGGGGAATGTATGAGAGTATAGTTTTACCAACGCTCTTATATGGGTGTGAAGCATGGGTGATGAATGTTGCAGCGAGGAGAAGGCTGGAGGCAGTGGAGATGTCATGTCTGAGGGCAATGTGTGGTGTGAATATAATGCAGAGAATTCGTAGTTTGGAAGTTAGGAGGAGGTGCGGGATTACCAAAACTGTTGTCCAGAGGGCTGAGGAAGGGTTGTTGAGGTGGTTCGGACATGTAGAGAGAATGGAGCGAAACAGAATGACTTCAAGAGTGTATCAGTCTGTAGTGGAAGGAAGGCGGGGTAGGGGTCGGCCTAGGAAGGGTTGGAGGGAGGGGGTAAAGGAGGTTTTGTGTGCGAAGGGCTTGGACTTCCAGCAGGCATGCGTGAGCGTGTTTGATAGGAGTGAATGGAGACAAATGGTTTTTAATACTTGACGTGCTGTTGGAGTGTGAGCAAAGTAACATTTATGAAGGGATTCAGGGAAACCGGCAGGCCGGACTTGAGTCCTGGAGATGGGAAGTACAGTGCCTGCACTCTGAAGGAGGGGTGTTAATGTTGCAGTTTAAAAACTGTAGTGTAAAGCACCCTTCTGGCAAGACAGTGATGGAGTGAATGATGGTGAAAGTTTTTCTTTTTCGGGCCACCCTGCCTTGGTGGGAATCGGCCGGTGTGATAATAATAATAATAATATATTATATATATATATATATATATATATTATATATATATATATATATATATATATATATATATATATATATATATATATATATATATTAATATATATATATATATATATATATATATATATATATATATATATATATATATATGTATATATATACATATATATATATAAAATGCCGGGAGCAATGGGCTAGTAACCCCTTCTCCTGTATACATTTACTAAAAAAGAGAAGAAGAAAAACTTTATAAAACTGGGTTGTTTAAATGTGCGTGGATGTAGTGCGGATGACAAGAAACAGATGATTGCTGATGTTATGAATGAAAAGAAGTTGGATGTCCTGGCTCTAAGCGAAACAAAGCTGAAGGGGGTAGGAGAGTTTCAGTGGGGGGAAATAAATGGGATTAAATCTGGAGTATCTGAGAGAGTTAGAGCAAAGGAAGGGGTAGCAGTAATGTTAAATGATCAGTTATGGAAGGAGAAAAGAGAATATGAATGTGTAAATTCGAGAATTATGTGGATTAAAGTAAAGGTTGGATGCGAGAAGTGGGTCATAATAAGCGTGTATGCACCTGGAGAAGAGAGGAATGCAGAGGAGAGAGAGAGATTTTGGGAGATGTTAAGTGAATGTACAGGAGCCTTTGAACCAAGTGAGAGAGTAATTGTGGTAGGGGACCTGAATGCTAAAGTAGGAGAAACTTTTAGAGAGGGTGTGGTAGGTAAGTTTGGGGTGCCAGGTGTAAATGATAATGGGAGCCCTTTGATTGAACTTTGTATAGAAAGGGGTTTAGTTATAGGTAATACATATTTTAAGAAAAAGAGGATAAATAAGTATACACGATATGATGTAGGGCGAAATGACAGTAGTTTGTTGGATTATGTATTAGTAGATAAAAGACTGTTGAGTAGACTTCAGGATGTACATGTTTATCGAGGGGCCACAGATATATCAGATCACTTTCTAGTTGTAGCTACACTGAGAGTAAAAGGTAGATGGGATACAAGGAGAATAGAAGCATCAGGGAAGAGAGAGGTGAAGGTTTATAAACTAAAAGAGGAGGCAGTTAGGGTAAGATATAAACAGCTATTGGAGGATAGATGGGCTAATGAGAGCATAGGCAATGGGGTCGAAGAGGAATGGGGTAGGTTTAAAAATGTAGTGTTAGAGTGTTCAGCAGAAGTTTGTGGTTACAGGAAAGTGGGTGCAGGAGGGAAGAGGAGCGATTGGTGGAATGATGATGTAAAGAGAGTAGTAAGGGAGAAAAAGTTAGCATATGAGAAGTTTTTACAAAGTAGAAGTGATGCAAGGAGGGAAGAGTATATGGAGAAAAAGAGAGAGGTTAAGAGAGTGGTGAAGCAATGTAAAAAGAGAGCAAATGAGAGAGTGGGTGAGCTGTTATCAACAAATTTTGTTGAAAATAAGAAAAAGTTTTGGAGTGAGATTAACAAGTTAAGGAAGCCTAGAGAACAAATGGATTTGTCAGTTAAAAATAGGAGAGGAGAGTTATTAAATGGAGAGTTAGAGGTATTGGGAAGATGGAGGGAATATTTTGAGGAATTGTTAAATGTTGATGAAGATAGGGAAGCTGTGATTTCGTGTATAGGGCAAGGAGGAATAACATCTTGTAGGAGTGAGGAAGAGCCAGTTGTGAGTGTGGGGGAAGTTCGTGAGGCAGTAGGTAAAATGAAAGGGGGTAAGGCAGCCGGGATTGATATGATAAAGATAGAAATGTTAAAAGCAGGTGGGGATATAGTTTTGGAGTGGTTGGTGCAATTATTTAATAAATGTATGGAAGAGGGTAAGGTACCTAGGGATTGGCAGAGAGCATGCATAGTTCCTTTGTATAAAGGCAAAGGGGATAAAAGAGAGTGCAAAAATTATAGGTGGATAAGTCTGTTGAGTGTACCTGGTAAAGTGTATGGTAGAGTTATAATTGAAAGAATTAAGAGTAAGACGGAGAATAGGATAGCAGATGAACAAGGAGGCTTTAGGAAAGGTAGGGGGTGTGTGGACCAGGTGTTTACAGTGAAACATATAAGTGAACAGTATTTAGATAAGGCTAAAGAGGTCTTTGTGGCATTTATGGATTTGGAAAAGGCGTATGACAGGGTGGATAGGGGGGCAATGTGGCAGATGTTGCAAGTGTATGGTGTAGGAGGTAGGTTACTGAAAGCAGTGAAGAGTTTTTACGAGGATAGTGAGGCTCAAGTTAGAGTATGTAGAAAAGAGGGAAATTTTTTCCCAGTAAAAGTAGGCCTTAGACAAGGATGTGTGATGTCACCGTGGTTGTTTAATATATTTATAGATGGGGTTGTAAGAGAAGTAAATGCGAGGGTCTTGGCAAGAGGCGTGGAGTTAAAAGATAAAGAATCACACACAGGGTGGGAGTTGTCACAGCTGCTCTTTGCTGATGACACTGTGCTCTTGGGAGATTCTGAAGAGAAGCTGCAGAGATTGGTGGATGAATTTGGTAGGGTGTGCAAAAGAAGAAAATTAAAGGTGAATACAGGAAAGAGTAAGGTTATGAGGATAACAAAAAGATTAGGTGATGAAAGATTGAATATCAGATTGGAGGGAGAGAGTATGGAGGAGGTGAACGTATTCAGATATTTGGGAGTGGACGTGTCAGCGGATGGGTCTATGAAAGATGAGGTGAATCATAGAATTGATGAGGGAAAAAGAGTGAGTGGTGCACTTAGGAGTCTGTGGAGACAGAGAACTTTGTCCTTGGAGGCAAAGAGGGGAATGTATGAGAGTATAGTTTTACCAACGCTCTTATATGGGTGTGAAGCATGGGTGATGAATGTTGCAGCGAGGAGAAGGCTGGAGGCAGTGGAGATGTCATGTCTGAGGGCAATGTGTGGTGTGAATATAATGCAGAGAATTCGTAGTTTGGAAGTTAGGAGGAGGTGCGGGATTACCAAAACTATTGTCCAGAGGGCTGAGGAAGGGTTGTTGAGGTGGTTCGGACATGTAGAGAGAATGGAGCGAAACAGAATAACTTCAAGAGTGTATCAGTCTGTAGTGGAAGGAAGGCGGGGTAGGGGTCGGCCTAGGAAGGGTTGGAGGGAGGGGGTAAAGGAGGTTTTGTGTGCGAGGGGCTTGGACTTCCAGCAGGCATGCGTGAGCGTGTTTGATAGGAGTGAATGGAGACAAATGGTTTTTAATACTTGACGTGCTGTTGGAGTGTGAGCAAAGTAACATTTATGAAGGGATTCAGGGAAACCGGCAGGCCGGACTTGAGTCCTGGAGATGGGAAGTACAGTGCCTGCACTCTGAAGGAGGGGTGTTAATGTTGCAGTTTAAAAACTGTAGTGTAAAGCACCCTTCTGGCAAGACAGTGATGGAGTGAATGATGGTGAAAGTTTTTCTTTTTCGGGCCACCCTGCCTTGGTGGGAATCGGCCAGAGAGATAATAAATATATATATATATATATATATATATATATATATATATATATATATATATATATATATATATATATATATATATATATATATATATATATATGTATATACATACCAAACTGTAGCAGGCGCACCATGAAACAAGCCTAGTTCGCTAGTTTCATGTTTGTAGGATCGAAGGCGGAGTGGATAGGGTGACATGTACGTTGTGTTATCTCTTGTGGCGAGACAATGTGTCGTGGGGTCGAATCCTGGCCTGGTGCAGTTTGGTAAAAATTTCATTACCACTTGTTTCGTGGTTTCATTGATATATATATATATACATATATATATATATATATATATATATATATATATATATATATATATATATATATATATGAAACTTAAGTCAACACAATTTAATAAATGCCTTCCTGGGCATACCTTGACCATCCACAAATATTTGTCAGCACTGTGACATAATCTGACATGAAAATACATTAGCCACAGCAGATATTTAAACATGTCTTCAGGATGTCCATCTTAAATCTCCGAAACAAATCGGTCCTGATCAAGTGATGAACCAGTTTGTTCTTATATTATACTTCATATGCATTTTTCTAAGATAATTTTATGTAATGTGTGAAGACAGGAAGAAGACAAAAGTTGCAGGTCTTTATTTACAAATTTACATGTAAATTATTCAGACTGTAGTTCGAGAGAATTTATGACGCAAAAATAAATATATTAAATATTTCTCCAAGAACTCCATTACAAACTAATATTCTTGTTCATAGGATATATATATATATATATATATATATATATATATATATATATATATATATATATATATATGTCGTGCCGAATAGGCAGAACTTGCCATCTTGGCTTAAATAGCAACGCTCATCTTGCCATATAGGACAAGTGAAAATTTGTGTATGCAATAATTTCGCCAAAATCATTCTGAACCTAACGAAAAAAATATATTTCACTGTGTTTGTTTAGTATTAAATTACTGTAAACAAATCTAAAATATATTTAGTTGGGTTAGGCTAAAATAAATTGTTCTTGTTATAATAAGGTTAGGTAAGTTTTCTAAGATTCTTTTGGTGCAAAATTAAAATTATTTTACATAAACATTAATGAAAAAAATATATCTTTAAACGTATAAGAGAAAATTTCAGAAAGGACTTAATTTTAAATGAGTTCTTGCTAATTGACCAGTTTTACATATTCGGCACGATATATATATATATATATATATATATATATATATATATATATATATATATATATATATATATATATATATATATATATATATATATATATATATATATATATATACTTTGGACATGAATCATTGCTCTGAATTACAAAGCAGCCATCAACACTACTTCGTTACTTTGTCAAGAAACGTATCAACAGTAACTACAGCAATAACCTTCCTTGATATCAGTTGGTGGAGATGGAATAATTACCTAATCCCAGTTAGTGGAGTCTAAAGTGTTCCTGTAGAAAATATCTCTTACTATACAATAAACTCTAAGCTTGCAAATATATTATATGGATTTTGGCACAATAAGGAGTATTAGTGGTAGCCGGACACATGAACTGGAGCGGAGTTGTGGTAAGTGGGAGTGTGGGAGTCGTAGTGGGCCACACCCTCATAGGAGACCTCTGGGTGGTAGCCGGTCTCGTCTGCGTAGTACTTGACAGTCTGGACACGGCCGTCAGGAAGGTTCACGTAGTACTTTCCTTCTGTCTTGTAGCCGTCACGAGATTCTTTATGGCCGAACTTGTTGCCAGAGTAGTCATCATTGACTCCATAACCGAAGCTGTATTGTGGCTTGGCCTGGAGTAAATAATAATGTGAACATTATCTTCGAGTATATGAGAGTAAACAACAAAAAGGCACAATACCGTGTATTGTCTTACTTTTGATAATGTAAATGGTATTTTCATTCTTGATATTAAATCTGATGATAGTTATTGAATTTTCGCCGAAATCATGCAATTATGTTCACTTTATATATAGTTTAATGGGGGAAATAATTATTGAAACTCCCTATGTTAGCAGCCACTGTATTTACACATATATGCACATGCTGTAAATCTAGTGAGAAAGGACTGTTAATACAAATTTTCACATATTCTAAGCGTTAATGCTTTCCCAGATAATTTTTTTCAACATGTGCTAAAATGAAGATTAACTTACGTTTGCATAGGTGTTGTGATGACCAGCCCCACCATGAAGACCTACACTACCATGATGACCTGAACCTCCATGGTAAACAGGAGCAGTGGGAAGGTAGGAAGTTCCACCTAGCGCGAGAGCCACAAGACTTGCGAAGATCGTTACCTATCGTGCGGGAGTGAAGTTTTAGCAATATTGGAGAGAGTGAGAGTGAGAGTGAAGGAGTGAGTGAGACAGTGAGTGAGCGTGAGTGAGTGAGAGTGAGTGAGAGTGAGAGTGTGTGTGTGTGTGTGTCACTCCGCGAATTGTACTCAGATTGTGCTCACTGGATTGTGTTTATAGGGATCGAAACTCAGTTCCTAGAATATCCACCCTAAAGTTAAGCTGTGTAGTGAGTTTTTCTCCACACCAACTTCATCAAATAATTCCACTTTCCAACCACCCTGAGACTGAAGTAATACTTCCTTAGATCTCTATCACTAAGTTTGCTAATCCTGAATGTGCCACTGACGTTATAGTTTATGTGTAATACTGGGATTTGCTCGGTGTTACTGCTAGCCCCAGGTCAACTTTTCACTCTGATATTTGCGGCTTCCCTCCACAAATGCTGTATTGTGTCTATTCAACTGTCGCCTTATCCAAATAGCATATAAGAACATAAGAAAGGAGGAACACTGCAGTAGGCCTGTTGGCGCATACTAGGCAGGTCCTTCACAAACCATCCCACTAACAGAATATTTGCCCAACTCAATTTTCAATACGTTCATTTGAGTTGATCTCCAGAATCCACTTATTTGACCACATTAGCAGTCTGCTGAGGTCTCCTTGGAGCTTTTCACTGTCTTTTTGTTCCGTGGTTTTACAGAGAACTCAATTCCCTCTGGCAGGGTTGTTCTCGTACATCAAGAACATTAGTGGTCCTAATACTGCTCCTTGAGGAGGCCTCTCGTTACTCTTTCCCAATCTAATGCCTCATACCTTGTTACTCTGTTTGCTGGAGCATTAAACCTGTCACGTGTGCCTGTACCTGGAGCATTAAACGTGTCACGTGTGCCTGTACCTGGAGCATTAAACCTGTCACGTGTGCCTGTACCTCCAATTTCTGGGCCAACCTCTAAAGTGTGGTACTGTACCAAGTTTCTTTTTTTTTAAGTGCAAAAAGATGCAATCCATTCACCTCTGTTTTCATTAATAGAATTTGTGACTTTCATAGAACTCCAGCAGATTCGTAAGATAGGATTTTCCATCCTTAAATCTGTAATGACGTTCTGCAAAGAATCTTATTTTCAAGTGCTTCACTATCTTTTTCCTTGCTATCATCTCCAAAACTTTTGACAGTATACCTGATAGAGAAACTGGCCTGTAATTTAGTGCCACCTGCATGTATCAGTTTTGGTATATAGGGATCTCATCTGCCTTTTTTTTTAATTTCTGGCAGTTAATCTGATTGGAGATACTGGTTGAAGACCTTCGTTGTCTGGTCCCATTAATTCTGATACGTCAACCGCCTTTTATAGCCTCATCATTTATGTTGTTGTGTTAATGCTTTCTATTACTTATCTATTCTGGCTAAAGTACCTTCCGGTTACCCTCCACTTTCTTTTGAATCTTTTGCTAAGTTCTTCATACACATTTCTCTCATACTTAGTCAACTTTGGTTCATATTGATGTCTTTGATGCTAACATCTCACTTTAACGTGTGTGTGTGTGTACTCACCTACTTGTGGTTGCAGGGGTCGATTCACAGTTCTTGGCCCCGCCTCTTCGCTGATCGCTACTAGGTCCATTCTCTCCCTGTTCTAGGAGTTTTGTCATATCTCTTCTTAAAGCTATGTATGCATCTTGTCTCCACTACATCACTCACCAGAATGCTCCACTTCCTGACAACTCTATGGCTGAAGAAATACTTCTTAACATCCCTGTGACTCATACGAGTTTTCAACTTCCAGTTGTGTCCTCTTGTTGCTGTGTCACATCTCTGAACATCCTTGACCATGTGTGGTTCCGTACTGGTGCTGAATATATGGGTCTGACATGCACGGTGTACAAAGTCTTGAATGATTCCTTACTCAGGTGTCGAAACGCTGTTCTTAGGTTTGATAGGTGCCCATATGATGCAGCACTTATTTGGCTGATGAGCGCCTCATGAGATGTGCTCGGTATTATACTCACACCAAAATCATTTTCCTTGAGTGGGGTTTGCAATCTTTGGACCCCCTAGCCTGTGTACTCTCGCTGCGGTCTTGTTTCACCTTCTCCAATCTTCACGACTTTGCATTTGGTGGAGTCAAACTCCAGGAGCCAGTTGTTGAATCAGGTTTACAGCCTGGCTGTACTCCCACCTGATCCTCGTCCACTTGAATTCTCCGCATTATCTTCACATCGTTTGCCAGCAGGGACACCTCTAATCCTACTCCTTCCTTCATGTCATTCACATATATACCAGAAACAGCACCGGCCCTAGGACTGACCCTTGGGAAACTCCACTCGTTACAAGCGCCCACACGCACCATCACTCGTTGTTTCCTTCCTGTCAGATATTCTCTGATAAATTTGCGTGTGTGTGTGTGTGTGTTTTATACAATAAGTTTTGCACGTCTTTCACTCTCTCCTGTTGAATAAATATGTTGAAGTATGATACTGAGTAGTGCACTAAAAAGTAATGGATCATGGCATTGTTTAAAATGTTAGCTGAGAATGTTGCTTGCATGTTATGACACAAAAAATAATTACTTTTTGATGAGTATATACCATACTAGTTGACGAGTAAGAATAAAACATACTTATAGAAGGCACACTGGTAGCAGAGAGAGCTTCAGCTCTGTCTTACCTTTGCCGTACTCATGGTGTTGGCTGGTGGAGGTGTGATGCCGGATGCTGCCTCTCACCATGTTATATACACCCTCACCATGGTCACGGCTAAGCTACTTATCCCTCCTTTGCCCATGGTTACTACTAGACTACGCCCCAGTTCAGTTTACTGCTAGGTTATTAATTTACTCATGTCTAGAATAAGCCCGTAATTAACCATAATTAATATCGGATTTAGATGATGGTTGCAGCTTGGCTACTATCAGAGGCACTATGGTTCACGACCTAGGGTCCGATTTAAGGTAAGAAGCAACTGGATTAACTGCCCAAGAAGAGTAATCTATAAAATATTGAGTAATAATGGATGATTGAAAACATAAAATAAAATACTTGTTTTGGGATATTTGATTGCAGCAAATAATTACTCTATTTTCGAATGTGTATGTGTGTTGGGAAAATCATGCTATCATAGACTACTAAGTTATAATATCAGGACCACTAATATATGAAGGACCTGTGTACAAATCTAAGGTCTTGCTAAGGATCGAGTGGCATCATCTCTTACGACATTTTTTCTTATCTTTTAACACTAGGTAGCAGTGGCTGCCTGTAAACAACTCCCACTTAAATTTTAAAGGTAAGCAGCTAAGTACATTATTTAAACTACGAAATCCTGTAGCTACATAATGAGTTGGAGTATTCCTCATTATTTACCCAGGAGGGGGAACGGGGGCTCCCCACATGGCTAAATCTGGTTGTTATATACATTATCTTCTTTCATAGAGGTCACAGGTAGAGCCTGGTTAGCTTTCTCTCTCTTTCCTGTCTACACAGCAAGACTCACCTCCACTTACCCTGACTTCACCTCTATCTCCACGCTCACATTCTCTGGACGGCCATTCTGTAAGGTCGTTTGGGAAGGTCGTCTCGGTGAAGGACCTTCCCACCTCACCATAGTACTGAATTACTGGTTTGCCATCTCACGTTCTACATGATGTATTGCTGGTTACCGTAAGGTATCTAAAGAATCTGTTTACTGTCACGAAATTCAGAGGTCAGTATTGAGAAATGGAGGATTGAAAACCCATAGATAACTAAAGAGGACGCTTATGAATTAAGTGAATGTAAATTTACAGGAAAAAATAATAAGCTTTTCAGATTTATTATCTGTCCCAGAAGGAGAACTTATAGGAGGTTTCCTGATTTTTTTTATTTCTTTTTTAAGCTTTCTTTATCTTTTCGTTTTTATTTTGCTCTTAACTCAAGGCCTCATTCAATAGGCTTCAAAATTTTAATGGTCGTGCAAGGTCAGTAGGACCAGTTTCTTGGAACAATTAGTATGTGCAGGGGCTATGTAACCAAAGTTGTATTAAATACCACATTAGTTACACTTGTGTCCTTTTACGTAACCAAAGTTGTATTAAATGTTACATTAGTTACACTTGTGTCCTTTTACGTAACCAAAGTTGTATTAAATGTTACATTAGTTACACTTGTGTCCTTTTACGTAACCAAAGTTGTATTAAATGTTACATTAGTTACACTTGTGTCCTTTTACGTAACCAAAGTTGTATTAAATGTTACATTAGTTACACTTGTGTCCTTTTACGTAACCAAAGTTGTTCAACCCCTTCCCATCAAGCTGAAATGGCTCGGATAACTTGCAAAACCCCGAGAGGTTATTACCAGAAGTCCAGAAAAGGTTCCTTATTCAACGATGACGGAGAGTGAATTTTAAGTGTAGCTTTGGCCATTTTTTGTGTATGATAGTGCGGGATCTTCATTCCCCTTTAAATTAAGATAAATAAATTTAAGTTCTCCCTCTTTTGAATGGCTTCAGTATTTAATGGTTGATGCATCTTAGGGACAGGATGATACCCATTAAGTTTTGCTTCCCCACAGGCAATTTTTTTTAATATTGTAAATTAGTTTCAAGAGAAAACTGGACTCGTTGAAATCCTTGTCATAACAGGAGAATGACTCATCCGATCGGAGTCAAACTTTCACCACAGCTGTGGTTTCCTGAACGCAAGTTCGCGCTGTTACTGGTTGACGTAAGTATTAGTTTGACGGTTTTACTGAGTGAATCCTGATATTAAATTATATTGAGTAATTAAAGTATGCTTCTTCTGATCGGAATCAAAATATTAATGATAATGTATTCTGTAAAAATAATGATAACTCAAAAATTTAGCTGAGCAGCTGAATTTTTTAAATTTTACTGAAATTGTAAAAAAAAAAAAAAAAAAAAAAAAAGTAGGAATCGCTTCAATAACTGGAGAATGCATTTTCTGATCGGCTTCAAACTTTCACCGTTGAAGGGATTTATTAAATGAAAGCTTGGTGTTCCCTTTGAGCTTTGTAAGTTTCAATTTGCCATTTTTATTAAGTAAATTGTATTCCTTGTAATTACTAGAGAATGCTTCTTCTGGTCGGTTTCAAACCCTTAACGCTGGTGTATTTTAATTAGAAGTATTTTCGTATAAATTTTGGACTGTTTGGAAGCCAATTTGAGATTTTGCTTTAAACCAATTTGGTCAAATTAGATATTCGTTAAAAAAATAAAAATTGACCATTGTTAATAGGATTGTGGAGAACCACAAATAGATTATAAACGAGACAGGGAAAAAAATGCGTTGTTGGAGAGTTCTTAGAATAACTAAGACAGACTTACCTATTTTTGGAACATTTATCAGCAACATTACTCGTCTTTTTCTCCACAATTTTCGTCTATAACTCGAGAACGTTTCATTCGATTGGTTTCAAATTTTCAACGCTGTATCTACAGCAAGGTTTACAGCACTATTTGCATGCGTGGGAACCCTATGGACAATATTATATACATCCAAAAAGTTTCTGGGTGACTTAGACACTTATGCAACGCATACCTGGGGTATACCTGGATTATACCTGGAGTATACCTGGATTATACCTGGAGTATACCTGGAAGCACTGTAAGCACTTAGAATACACACCCCCTACCTTTCCTAAAGCCTCCTTGTTCATCTGCTATCCTATTCTCCGTCTTACTCTTAATTCTTTCAGTAATAACTCTACCATACACTTTACCAGGTATACTCAACACACTTATTCCCTTATAATTCTTGCACTCTCTTTTATCCCTTTTGCCTTTATACAAAGGAACTATGCATGCTCTCTGCCAATCCCTAGGTACTTTGCCCTCTTCCATACATTTGTTAAATAGTAGCACCAACTACTCCAAAACTATATCCCCACCTGCTTTTAACATTTCTATCTTTATCCCATCAATCCCAGTTGCCTTACCCTCTTTCATTCTACCTACTGCCTCACGAACTTTCCCCACACTCACAACTGGCTCTTCCTTATTCCTACAAGATGTTTTTCCTCCTTGCTTTACACACGAAATCGCAGCTTCCCTATTTTCGTCAACATTTAACAATTCCTCAAAATATTCCCTCCATTTTCCCGATACCTCTAACTCTCCATTTAATAACTCTCCTCTCCTATTTTTAACTAACAAATTCATTCATTCCCTAGGCTTCCTCAACTTATTAATTTCACTCATAATTTTTTTTATTTTCATCAAAATTTGCTGATAACATCTCACCCGCTCTCTCATTTGCTCTCTTTTTACATTGCTTCACCACTCTCTTAACCTATTCTTTTCTCTCTCCATATATTCCTCCCTCCTTGTATCACTTCTACTTTGTATAAACCTTTTATATGCTAACTTTTTCTCCATTATTACTCTCTATACATCATCTTTCCACCAATCGCTCTTCTTCCCTCCGGCACCCACTTTCCTATGACCACAAACTTCTGCTAAACTCTCTAACATTACATTCTTAAACCTACCCCATTGCCTATACTCTCACTAGCCCATCTATCCTCCAATAGTCGTTTATATCTTACCCTAACTGCCTCCTCTTTTAGTTTATAAACCTTCACCTCTCTCTTACGTGCTGCTTCTATTTTCCTTGTATCCCATCTACCTTTTACTCTCAGTGTAGCTACAACTAGAAAGTGATCTGATATATCTGTGGCCCCTCTATAAACATGTACATCCTGAAGTCTACTCAACAGTCTTTTATCTACCAATACATAATCCAACAAACTACTGTCATTTCGCCCTACATCATATCCTGTATACTCATTAATCCTCTTTTTCTTAAAATATGTGCTACCTATAACCAAACTCCTTTCTATACAAAGTTCAATCAAAGTGCCCCCATTATCATGTACACCTGGCACCCCAAACTTTCCTACCACACCCTCTCTAAATGTTTATCCTACTTTAGAATTTAGGTCCCCTACTACAATTACTCTCATTTGGTTCAGAAGTTCCTACACACTCGCTTAACTACCAAAATTTTTCTCTCTTCTCTACACTCCTCTCTTCTCCAGGTGCGTTCACACCTACTATGACCCACTTTTAGCATCCATCCCTTATTTTAATCCACTTAATCCTTGAATTTATACATTTATATATATGTGTAATAAGATCACAGTATACAGGTGATATCAGAATATGCAAAACAACCACAGTGAAAGAATAAAGACATTCCAAGCGCTTTCGTGACTTCTCACATTATGAAGGAACTATAAAAAACAAAACTTCAAAGGAAGGCATATAAAGGGTCAAGACTACACCTCACCATCACGTCACCACAACAAAGCAACACCTCACACACGCGTGACGACACCCGACTCTGTGAAACCCACCTAATACTCTACCCAAGAATTAAGATTTATTTATTGTCTAATGTATCATTAAATCCTTCCCAAATTTTATTAATTATAAATGAATCCAATTTATAACCCAAAGAAAATATTCATATTATTTTCAAAGCTGCTTTTTCTGAAACATGATTCAATTACATTCCTGTCGACTATGGATTTGCTTGATACAACTTTCCATAGTGGACAGGAATATAATTGAATCTTGTTTCATAAAAAGCAGTTTTGAAAATAATATGAATATTTCCTTTGGTTTATATAAATTGGATTCATTTATAATTAATAAAATTTGGGAAGAATTTAATGATACATTAGACAAGTAATAAATCTTTAATTCTTGGGTAGAATATTAGGTGTGTTTTACAGAGTCGGGTGTCGTCACGCGTGTGTGAGGTGTTGCTTTGTTGTGATGGTGAGGTGTAGTCTTGACCCTTTACATGCCTTCCTTTGATGTATTGTTTTTATAGTTCCTTGATAATGTGAGAAATTACGAAAGCGCAAACAATCTCAGACAGGCGATCTTAACTATGCAAGACAAGCCACGTGGGGTAGAAATCTTTAGCTCAAGTACTTTCGCAATTCTCAGTGTGTCATCAGGAGCTATGCAATGTTGCAAGCTGCAACTGAAGGAGTGAGGGGAAGTTTTTTCTCAGAATAGTGCAGAGTGGGTGTAGTTCCATTCTAAGACCAGCAGAAACTACACCTGAAAAAAAAAAACATTCTCTCCTTCAGTTGCAGCCTTGCAACACTGCATAGCTCCTGATGACGCATTGAGAAGTGTGAAAGTACTTGAGCTAAAGATTTCCACCCCTCGTGGCCTGTCTTGCTTATATATATATATATATATATATATATATATATATATATATATATATATATATATATATATATATATATATGATGATTGATGATGTTATGAATGAAAAGAAGTTGGATGTCCTGGCCCTAAGCGAAAAAAAGCTGAAGGGGGTAGGGGAGTTTCAGTGGGGGGAAATAAATGGGATTAAATCTAGAGTATCTGAGAGAGTTAGAGCAAAAGGAAGGGGTAGCAGTAATGTTGAATCATCAGTTATGGAAGGAGAAAAGAGAATATGAATGTGTAAATTCAAGAATTATGTGGATTAAAGTAAAGGTTGGATGCGAGAAGTGGGTCATAATAAGCGTGTATGCACCTGGAGAAGAGAGGAATGCAGAGGAGAGAGAGAGATTTGGGGAGATGTTAAGTGAATGTATAGGAGCCTTTGAACCAAGTGAGAGAGTAATTGTGGTAGGGGACCTGAATGCTAAAGTAGGAGAAACTTTTAGAGAGGGTGTGGTAGGTAAGTTTGGGGTGCCAGGTGGAAATGATAATGGGAGCCCTTTGATTGAACTTTGTATAGAAAGGGGTTTAGTTATAGGTAATACATATTTTAAGAAAAAGGGGATAAATAAGTATACAAGATATGATGTAGGGCGAAATGACAGTAGTTTGTTGGATTATGTGTTGGTAGATAAAAGACTGTTGCGTAGACTTCAGGATGTACATGTTTATAGAGGGGCCACAGATATATCAGATCACTTTCTAGTTGTAGCTACACTGAGAGTAAAAGGTAGATGGGATACAAGGAGAATAGAAGTATCAGGGAAGAGAGAGGTGAAGGTTTATAAACTAAAAGAGGAGGCAGTTAGGGTAAGATATAAACAGCTATTGGAGGATAGATGGGCTAATGAGAGCATAGGCAATGGGGTCGAAGAGGTATGGGGTAGGTTTAAAAATGTAGTGTTAGAGTGTTCAGCAGAAGTTTGTGGTTACAGGAAAGTGGGTGCAGGAGGGAAGAGGAGCGATTGGTGGAATGATGATGTAAAGAGAGTAGTATGGGAGAAAAAGTTAGCATATGAGAAGTTTTTACAAAGTAGAAGTGATGCAAGGAGGGAAGAGTATATGGAGAAAAAGAGAGAGGTTAAGAGAGTGGTGAAGCAATGTAAAAAGAGTGCAAATGAGAGAGTGGGTGAGATGTTATCAACAAATTTTGTTGAAAATAAGAAAAAGTTTTGGAGTGAGATTAACAAGTTAAGAAAGCCTAGAGAACAAATGGATTTGTCAGTTAAAAATAGGAGAGGAGAGTTATTAAATGGAGAGTTAGAGGTATTGGGAAGATGGAGGGAATATTTTGAGGAATTGTTAAATGTTGATGAAGATAGGGAAGCTGTGATTTCGTGTATAGGACAAGGAGGAATAACATCTTGTAGGAGTGAGGAAGAGCCAGTTGTGAGTGTGGGGGAAGTTCGTGAGGCAGTAGGTAAAATGAAAGGGGGTAAGGCAGCCGGGATTGATGGGATGAAGATAGAAATGTTAAAAGCAGGTGGGGATATAGTTTTGGAGTGGTTGGTGCAATTATTTAATAAATGTATGGAAGAGGGTAAGGTACCTAGGGATTGGCAGAGAGCATGCATAGTTCCTTTGTATAAAGGCAAAGGGGATAAAAGAGAGTGCAAAAATTATAGGGGGATAAGTCTGCTGAGTATACCTGGTAAAGTGTATGGTAGAGTTATTATTGAAAGAATTAAAAGTAAGACGGAGAATAGGATAGCAGATGAACAAGGAGGCTTTAGGAAAGGTAGGGGGTGTGTGGACCAGGTGTTTACAGTGAAACATATAAGTGAACAGTATTTAGATAAGGCTAAAGAGGTCTTTGTGGCATTTATGGATTTGGAAAAGGCGTATGACAGGGTGGATAGGGGGGCAATGTGGCAGATGTTGCAAGTGTATGGTGTAGGAGGTAGGTTACTGAAAGCAGTGAAGAGTTTTTACGAGGATAGTGAGGCTCAAGTTAGAGTATGTAGGAAAGAGGGAAATTATTTCCCAGTAAAAGTAGGCCTTAGACAAGGATGTGTGATGTCACCGTGGTTGTTTAATATATTTATAGATGGGGTTGTAAGAGAAGTAAATGCGAGGGTCTTGGCAAGAGGTGTGGAGTTAAAAGATAAAGAATCACACACAAAGTGAGAGTTGTCACAGTTGCTCTTTGCTGATGATACTGTGCTCTTGGGAGATTCTGAAGAGAAGTTGCAGAGATTGGTGGATGAATTTGGTAGGGTGTGCAAAAGAAGAAAATTAAAGGTGAATACAGGAAAGAGTAAGGTTATGAGGATAACAAAAAGATTAGGTGATGAAAGATTGAATATCAGATTGGAGGGAGAGAGTATGGAGGAGGTGAATGTATTCAGATATTTGGGAGTGGACGTGTCAGCGGATGGGTCTATGAAAGATGAGGTGAATCATAGAATTGATGAGGGGAAAAGAGTGAGTGGTGCACTTAGGAGTCTGTGGAGACAAAGAACTTTGTCCTTGGAGGCAAAGAGGGGAATGTAGTATGAGAGTATAGTTTTACCAACGCTCTTATATGGGTGTGAAGCATGGGTGATAAATGTTGCAGCGAGGAGAAGGCTGGAGGCAGTGGAGATGTCATGTCTGAGGGCAATGTGTGGTGTGAATATAATGCAGAGAATTCGTAGTTTGGAAGTTAGGAGGAGATGGGGGATTACCAAAACTGTTGTCCAGAGGGCTGAGGAAGGGTTGTTGAGGTGGTTCGGACATATAGAGAGAATGGAGCGAAACAGAATGACTTCAAGAGTGTATCAGTCTGTAGTGGAAGGAAGGCGGGGTAGGGGTCGGCCTAGGAAAGGTTGGAGAGAGGGGGTAAAGGAGGTTTTGTGTGCGAGGGGCTTGGACTTCCAGCAGGCATGCGTGAGCGTGTTTGATAGGAGTGAATGGAGACAAATGGTTTTTAATACTTGACGTGCTGTTGGAGTGTGAGCAAAGTAACATTTATGAAGGGGTTCAGGGAAACCGGCAGGCCGGACTTGAGTCCTGGAGTTGGGAAGTACAGTGCCTGCACTCTGAAGGAGGGGTGTTAATGTTGCAGTTTAAAAACTGTAGTGTAAAGCACCCTTCTGGCAAGACAGTGATGGAGTGAATGATGGTGAAAGTTTTTCTTTTTCGGGCCACCCTGCCTTGGTGGGAATCGGCCAGTGTGATAATAATAATAATAATAATATATATATGTTTGTGTGTGTGTGTGTGTGTGTGTGTGTGTGTGTGTGTGTGTGTGTGTGTGTGTGTGTGTGTGTGTGTGTGTGTATGTGTGTGTGTGTGTGCGTGTGTATGTATATATATATATATATATATATATATATATATATATATATATATATATATATATATATATATATATATATATATATATATATATATATATATACATACATGTATATATATGCAAAACAACCACTCTGAAAAAATAGAGAAATTCCAAGCGCTTTCGTGACTACTCACATTATCATAGTTCCTTGATAATGTGAGTAGTCACGAGAGCGCTTGTAATTTCTCTATTCTTTCAGAGTGGTTGTTTTGCATATTTTGAAATCACCTGTTTACTGTGATCTTATTGCATATATATATATATATATATATATATATATATATATATATATATATATATATATATATATATGTGTGTGTGTGTGTATATATATATATATATATATATATATATATATATATATATATATATATATATATATATATATATATATATATATATATATATATATATATATATATATATATATTTAAACGTTATGAATAAGACAATAAAAAATTGCAAATCTTTATTTACAAATTTACATGCAGTAATTTCGTAATATTCCTTTAACGAAATTGTAATTATGGTATTATAAATATATTAAAAATTCCAAGATTTCACATATATATATATATATATTTATATATATATATATATATATATATATATATATATATATATATATATATATATATATATATATATATATATATATATATATATATATATGAAACGCAACATCATTTTCCATTGTAGAGGGTGCAGGCTCAATATTTTCCACCTCCAGGCTTATTATTTCCCACTTCCAGGCTTAATATTTCCCATCTTCAGAATCGAATTACTACTCTTGGAATATGTCTGGATTATCACTCTTCACCAATGAACGCGACAAACTGATGCTACAGTAGTAACCTGTTATGATAACTCATTAGCTTCTGAAAGTTGAACCCTTTATACTCCTGGAGCTGCTCTTCAATACCTCGGATCAAATTTAATTACGTGCCATTTTCCTGTACGATTCCTACTGATTTAACACTTTCTCACGAAAATAATTATAATTTTACTAGTCAGAAATTCTTTTTGCCTGCGAGAAGTGGGTGTGTATTGGCAGGCGTATTTTTATTCATTAGAAGAAGCTGGAAAATTTCTTATGATGTGCGTTTAATCATACGACTTGTTCATTTCTTTTGTGCATTTAGTGGTGACGTAGCAACGGTTACTGTTAGCTAATCCCATATCCGTATTTCAATTCTTCAGCCTTTCCTTATACTCATTATGTTCTTTAACATTATTTTGAAACTTCAGCCTGCACGTATTTTATCTTGAATTATGGCACAATAGGTACTATTAGTGGTAGCCAGACACATGAACCGGAGCCGAGTCGTAGTGGGCCACACCCTCATAGGAGACCTCTGGGTGGTAGCCGGTCTCGTCTGCGTAGTACTTGACAGTCTGGATACGCCCGTCAGGAAGGTTCACGTAGTACTTTCCTTCTGTCTTGTAGCCGTCACGAGATTCTTGATGGCCGAAGTTGTTGCCAGAATAGTCATCATTGACTCCATAACCGAAGCTGTATTGTGGCTTGGCCTGGAGTAAATAATATGAACATTATCTCTAAGCATGAATAAAATTTGGTTAATAACATTTTAAATAATTTATCATTATTAATAATATTAGCATTATTATTATTTTAAATCTACAACTGCAAGGGCAGATGATAAAACTTATCCATGTTTTGTTCATGGAAATAAATTATTTTAGAGAACATCTAGCTTAACCTAAGACTCCTCTGAGACAGATCAGTTCACAAATACGAATTTTTACGTCTTGAAGTTCTTACAATTATCTACTAATATAATCAGAACAACCATACAAGTAAATTACATTCAAGAACACATAACATGGGAGATGATCCTTTAATCTGAAATGATCTTCATTAATTATATTTGTGAGTTAACTAGCGTGTAAACACGTAACACAGTGATTATTTTCACTGCTGACCCGTTATAATAAACTTTCTGTTTTTGATTATATGAGATATATTTTCAAATTGAAAGCAAGTTCATTTTTTTCACTCTTTGCAGTTACTTCAGGTTTAAGGATCACTTATGCTCAAATGTAGCGTGTAAGTTGTATTAAAATTATCTGTAATATTAGATATATTCGAAAAGTTATTGGTTTTAGAGAATTTAAAAAATTGACATGACAAATTAATCCTGGTCTAAATGACAGTGATTCTGAAACTAACTTGATTATTTCATCTTTCATCTTTGGTTAGTGCTTTTGTGTTTGTGTTGGTCAGTTTTTACTTTTTAGTGAAGGAAAAGAATGATCTCTTGCGCAGGATTTTCTTTTAGTTTCTCTTAATTATTTGGAAATTACATTTTCAATACTTCTTTTAAATTTTATTTTTTTTTTATTTTTTCAGAAAATCTGATGACTGTGCGTAAATTATCCTGGAAACTGATAATAATTCTTTGTAATTAGTAGCATTAAGAAGCAAATCACTTCTTTCATAATTTTTATAACTAACTCCCTAAATACAAGTATTAATTTTATAACCTGAGAGACTAATTGTAGATATCAATTTAATATTTAATGTTTCGATATTCTGAGCATGAATTGTAAGTAATGTTTTTTAATATAAAATAACAGGATATAAGCGATAGTATACTCACGTTTGCATATGTCTTGTGATCGACGGGGCCAGAATGGACGACGGGGCCAGAATGAACGACGGGGCCAGAATGGACGACGGGGCCAGAATGGACGACGGGGCCAGAATGGACGACCGTGCCACCATGAAGGCCATGGCCACCATGAAGTCCTCCACCACCGTGAAGTCCTCCACCACCATGAAGTCCTCCACCACCATGAAGTCCTCCACCACCATGAAGTCCTCCACCACCATGAAGTCCTCCACCACCATGAAGTCCTCCACCACCATGAAGACCTACACCACCATGAAGACCTAAGCCACCATGGTAACCTGAACCACCATGGTGGACTGGTCCCTCGTGGATTATTGTTGTCCCGTGATGAATAGGAGCAGAGTGGTAGGAAGTCTCTCCAAGCGTGAGAGTTAGTAGGCTTGCCAAGATCGTCACCTGGTGTAGGAAAGAAGTCTTAATAATACTGATGAAGTATGTCAGAGACAGAAAGAATATTCATATTCTTTAAGAAATAATATTATATATCCACAATGGTGAAAATAGTTGTCCTTTTATCACATTAGGATGATGAAATTAGGATGATAGAAACAAACAGTAATCACTGTCTCTAGCAAGTCTAAAATTGCCATATCGTCATGCAAGGAGTTTCATAAAAAAATGGCAACGTGAGCTCCCTACCTTTGCTGTAGTCATGGTGTTGGTTGGTTGAGGTGTGACGCTGGATACTGTCTCTCGCCACGTAATATACTCCCCACCATGGTCACGCAAGCCAATCCTCCTCCTCAACCCATGGTCACTGCTTGACTATTTCCCTATCTTGGTAATTGCTAGACTGCGTCTTTTTCTATTCTTGCATATATATATATAGCTCATTTTGATCAGCGCTAAGCTATGGCCCTTATTATTGTGACATCTTTGTCCTGAGATACGTCCCACTTCTCATGATTGCACCGACTGTCAAAATTTCCCCACCCAGACTTTTATGCTTTAACATATCCTTTATCTTCTTTATCCCCGTGTGAAATAGGTCTTCCTAAAGGGTAACTCCAACAAAACAGTAACTCCAGCTGTACCAGATCGAAATCTTCAAAGTTCTGAAAGTTACTAAATCCACAATGATATTGTCAACGTGCTTGAGTCGCCCAGTTCATGTTGGCAGAGCTTATTACCTCATGAAGGAGGCAATGTGGAGAATTCTAATGGATGTCAACCTAGAATTGCATTAATTAAGAGGCCCATGATTACCGGATACAACGCAGAATCACCATTATTTGACCTTTCACGTCATTATCACTAAAACGCTAAACAATCACATTTTAAGTAATCTTTCGTAATTTAAGAAAAAACAAGCCAGCGGAACTACAGCAGCATCTGCAAGTTAGACTAATAAAGTAGGAAAAGGAAGAACCACAGCTTTCCAATTAAACTGAATTCGGATGTTATGACGATAAATGTAGAACCATCTTTAAATAAGCCATTCACAAATACGAATAACATAGTGAGAAATAAGTAAGCAGCCCTTATAGTCGACATTATTGGTTACACACAGTAATGTGCATAAACGGTTTACAGAAACGACAAGTTGATAGACGAAACACTTACGCAACATTTGAGTATCTTTGCTCTTTATACGTATTATCCATGCAGTGGCTCCTTCAGTCCAGTGCAGAGAAAGGTGGAAGACGAGGGATTGATTACCTCAAACTCCTCCTCATCTTCCACCTTTCTCTGTATTGAACTGAAGAAGCCACTGCATTGCGAAACGTTTCCAGAAAAAAATAACAAAATGTTGCCCAAATGTCTCATTTAACTACAGTACGAATGATTTTTGGTGAAGACTGAACGGTAGCTGGTCGAATTCTGCTAAGTGCTGGCCACCTGACGTCGGTGGGTGAGTACGCTTAACAACCAAAGACATAAAACATGTAAATATCTCATCCACACGTTTTTACTACCTTATTTCTTTACCTGATTTTACGATTACAAGAATAACTAACTCTCCAACAGGGCATCGTACAGTCACAGCTTGCAAAAGATCGTGAGAGTAGCCATTCAAACACCAGTTAATGGTGTTTGAAACACCAGTTAATGGTGTTTGAATGACCATGAGCTAACAAAAGGAGCTAACAACAAAATGAACATTCTATGTGACAAAACTCACTCCCTTTAAACCTAATGGAAATAAACGGGCCACTTTACTTTTCTTGTCTTCCTCTTTAGTCACAACCCTTTTCACTGCCCTACCCGATCCCCGTCCTCCTCCAATTTACTGCTATCCCTCTCATGGAATAAAAACAAAATCACAATATTTTTCCAGTCATGTGTTTCGTCAGCGTTTGACTTTGAGTATATAATGCAAAAATAAAAAGAATAAGTTTAAAGGTAATAACCGTATCAGTTATACTTTCATTAATTATACCGTAAATTATGATAAACATGGAAATACTTACTAACAACTATTTCGTCATCCAAGAAGTTTCCAGCAGAGACAACGTGGGTGTCTTACCTTTGCTGTTGTCATGGTGTTGGTTGGTGGAGGTGTGATGCAGGATGCTGCTTCTCACCATGTTATATACACCCCCATCATGGTCACGACTAAGTAACTCCACCCTCCCTTTCCCTATTGTCGCTGATAGACCACTTCTCTCCTGGTCACTGCTGAGGTATGTCCTTAACTTAGCTACTGCTAGGAAATAATTTAATTATGATCACTTCTAGGCTTTATTTTTTGTGTATACTGCTAGGATGCACCCCTAGCCTGGTCATTGCTAGGCTACACTCCCGAGGACACAACTAGGGTAAGACCTCGTCTTGGTCACTGCTTGGCTTCGTTCTACCAATGTTCTTTGTTTTATATGCCGTTAACTTCGTAACATTTATGCTGCACCCATATCTTAGTTTTAATATCATTCACTGTCTTGATTACAGGTATTCCACGAACACTTCTTGGCCACAGGTACGCCACGTACCTGTTGGTAACAAACCCCACGCCTCCCTCTTGGTAACAAAAACTCCATGCCTCCCCCTCTTGGTAATAGGTACTCCACACCCCATATTGTATACCACAATCCCTTCCCCCTTCCTCTTGGCCACTGATAAACCATCCCCATATCTAGGCTCTACTTAGGACACATCCCTCTCACATTAATCACTGAGCTAGTCACCCGCTCCTCCACTTTCCCCACATTCACCTGTTTTCACGCGCAGATTCACTGCAAGGCCATCCTGGACGGTCATTCAGGAAGGTCAGCTCACTGAAGGACCTTCCCACCACAAAAGAGTACTAAAACAGGCTTATTATCTAACGTTCTGCATGATTTCATTTTGGTTAACATAAGGCACGAAAGAGTATTTACTCTTACTAATTCTATGGTTTCTAGAGATAAATATAGGAAAGATAATTGTGCATGAAAGATCATGGTAATAGCAAATAGCAAAAGGATTTATGATGTGATTCTACTTCTCTACTGATTTTTTTTCTTCCTGCAAGATTTTCTTATATAAAATAACATTACCTACTCAAGTCAACTTCAAATTTTTAATGCAAGTATACTGTATCTGTCCTTGATTGAGTTTTCATGTGATGGTCTGAGAAAGCTTCGTCTCATAAGCTTCAAACTTCCAACACTGGTATATCTATATCTTTTAAATATTTTGTGCCATATTATGTAATAAAATATACCTATTGGTAAAAAATAATGAAAAGATGGGGTGGTAGGGGAAGTGGAATATTCAAATGGCTTCAGGAAGAAATCCAATTATTCTTCCTAGAAGCTGTACCTTTCTCCAGAACATCACTCCATCTGAGATCATACATACCCAGGATGACTCGAGTATGGAACACGTTCGTACAGCATAATGATGTCAACGAGATAAAGTCAGTTGATCAAATGAAAATGCTGGCCCACAGATGGCTCCAACTTCATCCTGTTCCCTACTTGTATGTCTCATAACAATAAAAATGCTTTCAAATGAGCTGATGTGGATAACAGCTCTTAGCTTGCCAATAAAGTTAGGAATCCTTAACTTGTAAATAGCTTGTCAATGAAGCTAGGGATCCTTAACCTTGTCAAACCCTGTGTAGAAAAAAACAAAAAAAAATCCTTTTTTATCCGTTTCTCCTAGGCTATAGGTCCCACAATTTACACTGAAGGAAGAAAGATAAGCTTTTTATTTAATTGTTTAGGTACCAATTAGCCAATTTTATTTTTAAGGTGATGTTGAGGAATTTTCCTTAAAAAAACTATGTATGACTTCTGAACGACTTCACTTATTAAGGACGGATGCATTTTGTTGATAGGATATTACCCAGTAAGCTTAATCTCTGTTGATGCAAATTTATTTTTTTCCGGACATAGTTAACAATAATCCACAGATAGTTAAATTCTGAGAAAAGACTGGAGCATCCCTCTTCTTATCAAATTCACAATTTCGGTAATGGTGCGCTTTGTTTAAACTAAGGTCTGTATTTTTTGGGGGGAATGTGTGAGTTTCAAAATGCTAGTTTAATAGACTTAATGTGTTCCTTGCAGTAACTGGAACATGCTTCATCCGATTGACTTCAAACCCTAAATACTGGTGTTTTAACTAGATGAGCTTCAGGGTTGATCATAGGCTTTGTAAATGCCAGTTTACCATAGTAAATGATAGTATTGTTAAAACTACAACTTTAGTTTTCATGCGACAGTTTGTAAATATTTTATGTGATCAGCGTAAAATTTGAACTCTGATATATGTTATTTAGAGAGAGCTAAGAACTGTTGTTGCCTTAGCACCTAAGCCCAGCAAAATATAAAAATTTATGTGTGCGCGTATGAATGTGTATGCATATGTCTGTATATATGTGTGTACACTGCTCAAACACCATGCAGGGAAAATCATGAGGTACCAGTAATACAAACACCCCTGTCCCCGCTCTGAACCACTGTGCAAGAATCAGATTTCACAAAGGCATTATGTCATTCCAGTCTTTCTCTGCTGGGAGATACAAAAGAATAAGACCCCAGATTCATTAACACCTCTTTGGCTTGTCTGATTCCTAACAAAACTAAATCTCTCTTCTTGGTACGTCGCTGTGTCCGCTTAAAAAGAAAGATGGAAGAATTAGGCTAGTTGCCGTGTGCTGCACTCCTGTTTGACGGGTATGAAATTACGGTGCTACTTTGGCTTGTTATCTACGTTCATGAATCTGCTTTGGGATGATATCTACACTTACATTGCGATCTACTTACATTGCGATCTACACCTTATATTGCAATTAACACGATACCTAACATAACCTAACCTTACCTAATCTAGGTTAGGTTAGGTACCGTGTTGATTGCAATATAAGGTGTAGATCGCAATGTAAGTGTAGATATTATTTTCCTTGTAGGTAACAAGCCAAAGTAGCACCGAAATTACTTCATGGGAGGGTGTCCATCTAGGGATCCTCTCTCTTCGTTCATTGTTATTTTGCAGCATTGTATCGGCACACCGATTCCGGTACCGTGGTCTTGTTTGCCCTAGATATAAGGAAAAGTTTGTAAGGCATGAAGAGGTTAATAACATCAAGAGAAGCCTCGCAATAGCTGGATGCTCATCAGTAAGGGAGCCCCGTAGTATTCAGATGAATCTATCCTGCGGAGGGCAAGCAGGGGGTGTTGGACTATACACTTGCGAATTTACCCATCATTAAATATTTGTTCCCATAGACTCAGAGATCCTCGGCCCATGGGAAAAGAGAGTATCTAAATCCCTTAAGGACCTAGGCAAAAAGACTCATCAGGGCAACTAGGGATCCCAGGGCAGCTAGTTGTCTATTCCAGCAACTGAATGCTGCATTTAAGAGGGATAATGCCAGATGCACCTTGGGTACTTGGCCCAGCTCAGCTTGATACAGAGTAGACCATTCCCATTTTTTTCGTTGTAATAAACTGAGAGAGCTTCTTATGAATGACTTCAAACTAGTAAGAGCGGTATGTTATACTGTAGAAGATTGAGAATGTTACTGAAGTATATACCATGAGACCAGGCCTCATGGTGGATCAGGGTCTGATCATCCAGGCTGTTACTGATGGCCACACGCAAGCTGATGTACGAACCACAGCCTGGTTGGTCAGGTACTGACTTTATGTGCCTGTCCAGTGCCTTCTTGAAGACAGTCAGGGGTCTATTGGTAATCCCCCTTATGTATGCTGGGAGGCAGTTGAACAGTCTTGGGCCCTAGACACTTATTGTGTTGTCTCTCATTGTGCTCGTGGTGCCCCTGATTTTCATCAGATGAATGTTGCATCTCCTGCCGAGTCTTTTGCTTTTATAGGGAGTGATTTTCGTGTGCTGGTTTGGTACCAATCCCTCCGGGACCTTCCAAGTGTATATTATCATGTATCTCTCTCGCCTGCGTTCGAGAGAATACAGATCAAGGACCTTCAACCGTTCCCAGTAATTTAGGTGCCTTATCGTACTTATGTGTGCCGTGAAAGTTCTTTGTACACTCTCCAGGTCTGCAATTTCGCCTGCCTTGAAGGGGGCAGTTAGTGTACAGCAGTATTCCAGCCTAGAGAGAACAAGCAATTTGAAGAGAATCATCATGGGCTTGGCGTCCCTAATTTTGAAGGTTCTCATTATCCATCCTATCATTTTCCTAGCAGATGAGGTAGATATATTGTCGTGGTCTTTGAAAGCGAGATCCTCTGACATTATCACTCCCAGGTCCTTCACATTACTTTTCCGGTGTATTGTATGGTTAGAATTTGTCGTATACATGATACATTTTTAATTTCTTCAAGTTTCCCATATCTGAGTAATTTAAATTTCTCCTCATTGAACTTCATATTGTTTTGAGTGGCCAATTCGAAGATTTGGTTGATGTCCGCTTGGAGTCTCGTGGTGTCTTCGATGGAGGTCACTGCCATGGTAATCCGGGTTTCATCCGCAAAGGAAGACACGGAGCTATGGCTTACATCTCTGTCTGTGTCAGAAATGAGGACGAGGAATAGAATGGGAGCGAGTACTGTGCCTTGTGGAACAGAGCTTTTTACCATGGCTGCCTCAGACTTTACTCTGTTTACTATTACTCTTTGTGTTCTACTTGTCAGGAAGTTATAGATCCATCTACCAACTTTTCCTGCTATTCCTTTATCACGCATTTTGTGTGTTATTACACCATGGTCACACTTGTCGAAAGCTTTTGCAAAGTCTGTGCATGCTACATCTGTATTTTGTTTATCTTCTACAGCATCCAGGACCTTGTCATAGTGGTCCAGTAGCTGAGACAGGCAGGAACGACCTGCTCTAAACCCGTGTTGCTCAGGGTTATGTAATTGATGAGTATCTAGGTGGTTGGCTATCTTTCTTCTTAAAACCCTCTCAAATATTTTTATGATATGGGATGTTAGTGTTATCGGTCTGTAGTTCTCTGCAATAACCACCTTTGTGGAGTGGGACTATGTCTGTTGTTTTTAGTGTGTGTGGGATGACCCCTGTGTCCATGCTCTTTCTCCATAAAATGCTGAAGACACGTGACAAAGGCCTTCTTGCAGTTCAGTTCTTGATGAACACGGAGTTCCATGAGTCAGGGCCTGGGGCAGAGTGCATAGATGCCAATTTAAAAATTATGTTAATAAAATAATATGGCATTTATTCTGTATAATTACTTAAGAATGCCTTTTCTGAAAAGTTTCAGTTTTCAGTGGCTGATGTATGTTACGAAAAGAATGTAAGGTCTAGCCTGGCTAGATAAAAAAAAAATCCAATTTAGTAACATAGTTGATAGGGGTGGGAATGGGGCTAGGCCTGGGGACAGTTGGTTCCAGAAGATGAGGAGGTACTTGTACCTCCTCCCATGGCAGACATAGGCGTCAGACACTCCCAAGACAGGGAGCCAAGGCCGGGTCACCATCTGGAAGAGACCCGGGTAGGGAGAGTACCGGCGAATCGAGAAGAAGGCAGTCACCGAATACATTTGGTCTTTAACCTAAAGTATTCTTTTTCCTATGATGTACTCCTCAAAAATAAATTGATTATTGGATTTTGCAAGTTTTATTTTTGCCAGTTTTATCTTGTTCACGGAAACGTTTGAATATATTTTGGAAAACGTGCTTCAGGTGCCTGTTCGGCAGTTTTACTGGAAAACATTGAATAAACTACATGCTCAACTTTTTGCAATGACTTGTGTATGTCTCATCATCTTGTCTCCAGACTTTCAGTGCTAGTAACTGGACAATGTAACTTCTGAGCGGTTATAAAATTAAAGTGCTTCTGTATTTTGGGATTACTGTCCTTGTGAGATATCTAATGAGTATCTCTTGTGGTTGGTTTTAAATATTCATGGCTGGCATTCTTTAAGTGAGGTTTGAATTAATTTTAGGCTGTGTAGGTACTAATTTGCCATTTGTAATAATGTTGGTAGAATTACCGACAATATGTTAGGTAAAAGGACACAAGTGTAACTAATGTGACATTTTATTGTGGTAACGTTTCGCTCTCCAGGAGCTTTATCAAGCCGTTACCTGACATTTTATTGTACCAACGTTTCGCTTTCCAAGAGCTTTATCAAGCCGTTACCTGACATTTTATTGTGGCAACGTTTCGCTCTCCAGGAGCTTTATCAGGACGTTACGCTGCAGTAAAATGTCTCGTTAGTTGCACTTGTGTCCTTTTACCTAACAATTTGCCATTTGTATAGAATAAATTATCATATTAGTTTTCCTGTGATTACTTCTGAATACTTCTGTTCGATTTCTGAGCTTCGACGTTAATGTTTATCTACATTAGAATTGTTTGCCACACATTGTACAATTTTTTTTTTCCGCGTATGTTTTGACGCAGAAGGGGTTGAGTTTATTTTATACGGAGATATATTACTTCGAAGATATCCATCTTCTATTGTGCTGAGCATCCGTCAGAAGAGAGTGGATACAAACGCATTTTGGGAAATGACGTGATGCCAGGGACTGACCAGGGTAACATGAAGAAATTTAGGGATGTGGAGTGTTTACTCTCTGAGAGATGAGTGGGGACAGCTGAAGTGTGATATGCGTGCACTTCTGGCAAGGCTGCCAACATATTAGTGATAATAAAACTGATTTTATCTTTGATTCAGCCTAATTTTTATGGGAAACAGCCGATACTGTAAGAAAAAGGAAGCAGTCTATTTGAATGATATATCTATTAATTCGCAGAAAAAATCCGCATCAGTGCTTCATTACGAAAAAAAAAAAAATCACAGTACCGTGACTTGAACAGTTCGCCAAAAACCAGCACTTTGGAGAGAAACCTTAAGATGACGCTTTGGTTCGTAGTAGATTACTGTCAAATCACAACTGGGCTGAAAAAGTAGAGAAGGCACATAGACAACACGGTAGTAGTTATAACAGAAGCTGGAGTAGTTTAAGCAGTAGTAGTAGTAATGGTAGTGGTGGTGGTGAAAGACGTAAAATTAGCTGCAGTAGTAGTTGAAGAAGTAGTATCAGTAGTAGCAGTAGTAGTACAGGTACCGGCAATGGTAGTAACAATAATGACGCAATAGTAGTAGTGGTAGTAGTAGTAGTAGTAGTGGTGGTGGAAGAGGCAAAAGTATAATGTGATACCATTGAAAGAATTAGGTGTAGCAGTAGTAGTAGTAATAATAGCAGGAGTAGTAGTAACAGGACTAATATTAGTAGTAGTACAAGAGGAGGAGCACTGTAGAAGATCTACTGGCCCACTCCAGGCAGGAGTAGGGAAAGGGTAGTGACAATGAATTACATTTAAAGAAAGTATTGAACCAGTCAGCTTGTTACCAAGGGAGCTGAAAAGAATTGCAGTAGGCCTACTGGCCCAGTCTTCGAAAGAAATGAAAGCAAGAAAGTGGAAAGTTAAAAGACAGAAAAGACAAAAAAAAAGAAAAATGAGGAATACAGGTTAAGATGAAAGGAAAGGATGAGAGAGAGGACAAATCAGTTCACATTTGACAGCGTACTGAGAAAGGCAAGCACGTACAGACGGAAAGCCAGGACTAAAATTCCAGTTAGGAAAGTTGTGAATAAGGGCTGATTCGATAAGACCGGCGTCTTTGAAGGCTAGAAGAAGGATAGATAGTTCTAGCAAAGGACTCCTCAGCTATATGGTCACGATCTCTGTCATGACAGAAAAAAGAGAATTGTTGGTGTGGGCAGAGCAAACCCATCCCTTGTGCTCTTTACGTCCACCAGGAAGAGAGCGGCCATCTTCATCAGAGTACTGAAGGGGATGAGAGGAGCAGGAAATGGAGTAGACACCGGGATTATTAGTGAAGTGTTTTAGTTTGATGAAAAGCAAGTTTGATATCTGAAGGACGGAAGGTGGAGTTAAGATTTTGAAGACTGAAAATATAGGAAAGGTAGAGAACAGGAGATTTTTCTCATTACTGTCACCTCCATTGCTACGACCTTCACCGCCACTGCAGTTACTACTACCACCATTTCTACAACCTGTGTTATTACTGCTACTACTACTAGCACTGCTACAACTTCTGCTACTGCTACTACAACAACTGCTTCAACTACTTCTGTTACGACTACTACTACTCAACTTCTGCTGTTATTACTACTACTTCTGCTATTACCACTACCACTGCTACAACCTCTGATATCACTGCTACTGCTACCACTGCAACAACTTCTGCTACTACTACTACTGCTACAACTTCTGTTACTACAACTACTATCACTCACTTCCCTCACCCTCTACCATTTTGTCTTTAGTCCTTCTCTACTTTTTCCCCTCAGTTGTGACTTGACAATGGTCATGGAGGGTCCGGAACATCCGTCAGTAGGTTCCTCTCCTCAGTACAAGTTTTCTTGCAGCAAAAATAAGTCGAAATTTGTATCAATAAAATTTTAATATGAGAGAGAGAGAGAGAGAGAGAGAGAGAGAGAGAGAGAGAGAGAGAGAGAGAGAGAGAGAGAGAGAGAGAGAGAGAGAGAGAGAGAGAGAGAGAGAGAGAGAGAGAGAGAGAGAGAGAGAGAGAGAGAGAGAGAGAGAGAGAGAGAAAGAGAGAGAGAGAGAGAGAGAGAGAGAGAGAGAGAGAGAGAGAGAGAGAGAGAGAGAGAGAGAGAGAGAGAGAGAGAGAGAGAGAGAGAGAGACGGGCAGAAAGCAGCAACTTCACTCTGGCTGTACCCTTCTCCAGAACATCACTCCATCTGAGATCATACATACCCAGGATGACTCGAGTATGGAACACATTCGTACAGCATAATGATGTCAACGAGATAAAGTCAGTTGATCAAATGAAAATGCTGGCTCACAGATGGCTCCAACTTCATCCTGTTCCCTACTTGTATGTCTCATAACAATAAAAATGCTTTCAAATGAGCTGATGTAGGTAACAGCTCTTAGCTTGCCAATAAAGTTAGGAATCCTTAACCTGTAATATAGCTGTCAATAAAGCTAGGGATCCTTAGCCTTGTCAAACCCTGTGAAAAAGAGAGAGAGAGAGAGAGAGAGAGAGAGAGAGAGAGAGAGAGAGAGAGAGAGAGAGAGAGAGAGAGAGAGAGAGAGAGAGAGTGTTCACGCGTGCCTGCGTGCAATCAAAACAAACTAACGCCAAATCACAGACTGGAATGATGACAAAGACTTCGTAGCTGAAACATTTGCTTATGTAGTAACGACAGCTTAAGTTAAGTGTTTGTTTCCCTTCATTCAATCCGCTTTGACAGCCTAATGTAATAGCACTAAACGTACTTGGTCAGTACACATAGCTGGTTTACTGCGCGATGGAGCCATGTGGACCATACTAGATGGTTTCTTTGGGACTCGTACCGGCACCAAAATTAATAATAATAATAATAATAATAGTAATAATAATAATAGTTAATAATAATAATAATAATAATAATAATAATAATAATAATAATAATAATAATAATAATAATAATAATAACAATAATAATAATAATAATAATAATAATAATAATAATAATAATAATAATAATAATAATTAATAATAAAATTAATAATAATAATAATAATAAAAAATAAATAATAATAATAATAATAATAATAATAATAATAATAATAATAATAATAATAATAATAATAATAATAATAATAATAATAATAATTATTATTATTATTATTATTATTATTATTATTATTATTATTATTATTATTATTGTTATTATTATTATTATTTTATTATTATTATTATTATTATTATTATTATTATTATTATTATTATTATTATTATTATTATTAAAATAATTCAAAACAATAATGGTAACAACAGCAATAACGACAGTATCAATACTACGAAAATAAACGGCATTATTTTGTCTGGTGCAACAAGTCTGGTTGTTGGAGGTTGTTAATTCCAACGAAGTACTAGTCACACCTCGCCTGACACTCAAGTACTAGTCACACCTCGCCTGACACTCAAGTACTAGTCACACCTCGCCTGACACTCAAGTACTAGTCACACCTCGCCTGACACTCACACTTCAACAGTATCACGCGAAGGTAAGAGGCTATCACGTGAGCTGCCTTGATTGAAGCCTTTGTTTGACTTATATTACTACTAGTACTACTGCTACCACAACTACTATTACTACTACTACTTATACTACTACTTCTACTAGACTGACATAGAGGACTGACAAGAGGCACGTAAGTCCCCCAGTCTACTAATAACATATTCATTTTTCCACTATTAATCTACTGTGAACATAATTACTAACGCATCTGCTTTTTTCGTAAGGTGAAGTCCAGGATCTTTCCTTTATTCACGGTATAACTTAACAAATCTTTGATGATAATTGTGTTGTAGAGTTCTGAGCTGTTCTCAGACCTCTACAACACAAATGAACATGTTATTAGAAGACAGGGTACTTGCGTGGGCATGACGTTAGGACTGCACAAGGATAATTAAGACTTCACTTTAAACCCTACAATAGCAACTGCAATAGCTTTTCACTGTAAATTTTGTAATGATGTCACTCCACATGGCGTATTTCTCGATATATGTTATTTAAGTTATGATAGCCTTGGTTTCCTTTGGCTACATTTTTCTCTGACAAGAAAAATAAGTTAATTGTCAAATATCACAGCACCAATGAAGGAAACAAAATGTAAGACGTGATAAGAAAACAAGACCCCATTGAGCTCACTAGGAAAAGCTAAGTCAGATATTCACTGTTTAAGGCTCGTTAAACACCCATTGATTTCACTGTCACAGCAACAGTGAAATATTGTGTCTTATTAAAATGATATTAAAATGACGGCGTTGTATGTATCCTACACAGCTGTGATATAATAAGTTTAATACCCTTAATAATAAAAATATTCCCCTCGAGAATATAGTAGAAAGCAAAATATTCTCTTATTCTCTCTATTTCAATAAACTATTGGTGCTGGCAGTGGCCTTGGTCACAAACAGAATAATCTGGAAATAATATATCAAAGTGACTTTTTATCACAAAAAGCGAGAGATATAAACAAAATAGAAAATGCATGTCATTATATTTAAGAATATACGAGAGTCATCAGGTGTGTGATAGTAACGGTGCGCAGCCAAGTGAGTCCACGGCAGGAACTCTGATGTCTCCCACACAGGAATGTTTCCCTGTGGTCACGGGTCCTTCCTGCTGGACTGTGACAAGGTTACACACGCGGGCAAGTGATGCAGTAGTTGGTTCCATCACAAAGTGGTAAGCTCCATCAATAAGTGGAAAGCTCCATCACTGAGGTGGTAGCTCCATCACTGAGGTGCTGGCACCATCACTGAGGTGCTGGCACCATCACTAAGGTGCTGGCACCATCACTAAGGTAATGGTTGTATCAAAATAGGCAGTGAGAGGAAACATAAATACTGTAGTGATACAAAGTCCCTGGCACATAGTAACATTTTCCTGTCAGGATGTCTTATAGCGGAGTAAATATGCGGCTGTGAAGATGGGTGTGAGATAGTGAGTCCCCTGAGGTAGTGAGTCCCCAGTGGAGGTTAGGCTGGGCTAGCCCAGTTCTTTGTAAAGGAACGCAGGAGGTAACGTAGGTGGGTATGAGGTGGTGAGTTTCCTGTGGAGGTGAGGCTGGGCTAGGACACTTCCATGTGAATGAACGCAGGCAGTAACGTACGCTGAAGAGGGTCTTTCATAAACCATACCCCCGGCCGGGATTGAACCCGCGGTCATAGAGTCTCAAAACTCCAGCCCGTCGCGTTAGCCACTAGACCAGCTAGCCACAATAAGATTCATCCAACTAGGTATATTTCTACACCGCACTGCACTGTGGTCACAGAGGTGCCTGTGCTAACTTTCCTATGGTGTAGAAATATACCTAGTTGGATGAATCTTATTGTGGCTAGCTGGTCTAGTGGCTAACGTGACGGGCTGGAGTTTTGAGACTATGACCGCGGGTTCAATCCCGGCCGGGGGTATGGTTTGTTTGCAATCGTGTCATTACGATTTCTTGAGTCAGGGTCTTTCATTATGCTTATGCGAATACGCTAATCCCGTGGGAGTCATGATGAACATGGGGGAATGGGAGAAAATAAATGTCGATCCAAGTCATGATGAACATGGGGGAATGGGAGAAAATAAATGTCGATCCAAGGAATGGAAATATAGATCTATATGAAACCTATATATAATAGAAAATAAGAAATTTAATCTATTTTGAAATTTAAAACGATTTGAAAGAAATTCACTATCGAAAATTACATCTGTGTATGACATTCTTAACTCAGAAAAATAATTATACATTTCCGTAATTATCCTATTAAGCAACAATGAATATCAGATGATCGACACCATGCCCAGCCCTTCTAGGGTAGAGTAGGTGCCTGAGCCAGAACTTGAAGCTCACAAGACTGTCATTCCCAATAACCTACTTGGGGCGGGGATGGCAGACCAGAGAGGCCTAGCTTCTCCCTACGAGCCTCGTGAGGGCGGGGAATGTGGCTAGGCCTGGGGACAGTTGGTCACAAGGATGAGGAGGTACTTGTGCCTCCTCCCATGGGAGACTTAGATCTCAGACACTCCCTAGACAGGGAGCTAAGGCCGCGCCACCACTTGGAAAAGGCCCGGGCCGGGAGAATACCGGCGAATCTTTAATAATAATAATGATAACAATAAAATTCAGATTCTAACAGACGATTTCAAGCCAATGTAATATTTTTTCCTTAATATTAGCAGTAACTACGGTATATGTGGAGAGACTGATATATGGAAAACAAGAAACACTGCTTATATATGTACGTATTGTCTGGATAATTTTTTTTTTAAATTTACGATCAACTGTACGTCGTTTATATACCCGCTACCCTAGTTCATACCCGCTACCCTAGCTCATACCCGCTACTCTAGTTCATACCCGCTACTCTAGTTCATACCCGCTACTCTAGTTCATACCCGCTACCCTAGTTCATACCCGCTACCCTAGTTCATTCTCGCTACACTAGTTCATACCCGCTACCCTAGTTCATACCCGCTACCCTAGTTCATTCTCGCTACCCTAGTTCATACCCGCTACCCTAGTTCATACCGGCTACCCTAGTTCATTCCCGCTACCCTAGTTCATACCCGCTACCCTAGTTCATACCCGCTACCCTAGTTCATTCCCGCTACCCTAGTTCATACCCGCTACCCTAGTTCATACCGGCTACCCTAGTTCATTCCCGCTACCCTAGTTCATTCCCGCTACCCTAGTTCATACCCGCTACCCTAGTTCATTCCCGCTAACCTAGTTCATACCCGCTACCCTAGTTCATTCCCGCTACCCTAGTTCATACCCGCTACCCTAGTTCATACCGGCTACCCTAGTTCATTCCCGCTACCCTAGTTCATTCCCGCTACCCTAGTTCATACCCGCTACCCTAGTTCATTCTCGCTACTCTAGTTCATACCCGCTACCCTAGTTCATTCCCGCTACTCTAGTTCATACCCGCTACCCTAGTTCATTCTCGCTACTCTAGTTCATACCCGCTACCCTAGTTCATACCCGCTACCCTAGTTCATTCCCGCTACCCTAGTTTATTCCCGCTACCCTAGTTCATACCCGCTACCCTAGTTCATACCCGCTACTCTAGTTCATACCCGCTACCGTAGTTCATACCCGCTACTCTAGTTCATACCCGCTAACCTAGTTCATACCCGCTACCCTAGTTCATTCCCGCTGCTCTAGTTCATACCCGCTACCCTAGTTCATTCCCGCTTCCCTAGTTCATTCCCGCTACTCTAGTTCATACCCGCTACCCTAGTTCATTCCCGCTACTCTAGTTCATACCCGCTACCCTACTTCATACCCGCTACCCTAGTTCATTCCCGCTGCTCTAGTTCATACCCGCTACCCTAGTTCATTCCCGCTACCCTAGTTCATTCCCGCTACCCTAGTTCATACCCGCTACCCTAGTTCATTCCCGCTACCCTAGTTCATTCTCGCTACCCTAGTTCATTCCCGCTACCCTAGTTCATTCCCGCTACTCTAGTTCATACCCGCTACCCTAGTTCATACCCGCTACCCTAGTTCATTCCCGCTGCTCTAGTTCACACCCGCTACCCTAGTTCATACCCGCTACCCTAGTTCATACCCGCTACCCTAGTTCATTCCCGCTACCCTAGTTCATTCCAGCTTCCCTAGTTCATACCCGCTTCCCTAGTTCATTCCCGCTACCCTAGTTCATACCCGCTACCCTAGTTCATTCCCGCTACCCTAGTTCATGAACATTAAAATGGTATAAAATACCGACAGATTGTTAGGTAAGACACATATGCAACAGTTAGGTATCTTTATTTCGAAACGTTTCGCCTACACAGTAGGCTTCTTCAGTCGAATACAGAAAGTAGGCAGGAACAGTAGAGATGTGAAGACGATGTAATCAGTCCATCACCCTTAAAGTCGTAGAATCTGAGGTTGTCAGTCCCTCGGCCTGGAGAAGTTCAGTTCCATAGTCAGGAACTGAACTTCTCCAGGCCGAGGGACTGACAACCTCAAATTCTACGACTTTAAGGGTGATGGACTGATTACATCGTCTTCACATCTCTACTGTTCCTGCCTACTTTCTGTATTCGACTGAAGAAGCCTACTGTGTAGGCGAAACGTTTCGAAATAAAGATACCTAACTGTTGCATATGTGTCTTACCTAATACCCTAGTTCATACCCGCTACCCTAGTTCATACCCGCTACCCTAGTTCATACCCGCTACCCTAGTTCATACCCGCTACCCTAGTTCATACCCGCTACCCTAGTTCATACCCGCTACCCTAGTTCAATCCCGCTACCCTAGTTCATACCCGCTACCCTAGTTCATACCAGCTACCCTAGTTCATTCCCGCTAAACTAGTTCATTTCCGCTACCCTAGTTCATACCCGCTACCCTAGTTCATTCCCGCTATCCTAGTTCATACCCGCTACCCTAGTTCATTCCCGCTACCCTAGTTCATACCCGCTACCCTAGTTCATACCGGCTACCCTAGTTCATTCCCGCTACCCTAGTTCATTCCCGCTACCCTAGTTCATATCCGCTACCCTAGTTCATTCCCGCTACTCTAGTTCATACCCGCTACCCTAGTTCATTCCCGCTACTCTAGTTCATACCCGCTACCCTAGTTCATTCCCGCTGCTCTAGTTCATACCCGCTACCCTAGTTCATACCCGCTACCCTAGTTCATTCCCGCTACCCTAGTTCATTCCCGCTACCCTAGTTCATACCCGCTACCCTAGTTCATACCCGCTACTCTAGTTCATACCCGCTACCGTAGTTCATACCCGCTACTCTAGTTCATACCCGCTAACCTAGTTCATACCCGCTGCCCTAGTTCATTCCCGCTGCTCTAGTTCAAACCCGCTACCCTAGTTCATTCCCGCTTCCCTAGTTCTTATCCGCTACTCTAGTTCATTCCCGCTACCCTAGTTCTTATCCGCTACTCTAGTTCATTCCCGCTACCCTATTTCATACCCGCTACCCTAGTTCATTCCCGCTGCTGTAGTTCATACCCGCTACTTTAGTTCATTCCCGCTACCCTAGTTCATTCCCGCTACCCTAGTTCATACCCGCTACCCTAGTTCATTCCCGCTACCCTAGTTCATTCTCGCTACCCTAGTTCATTCCCGCTACCCTAGTTCATTCCCGCTACTCTAGTTCATACCCGCTACCCTAGTTCATACCCGCTACCCTAGTTCATTCCCGCTGCTCTAGTTCACACCCGCTACCCTAGTTCATACCCGCTACCCTAGTTCATACCCGCTACCCTAGTTCATTCCCGCTACCCTAGTTCATTCCAGCTTCCCTAGTTCATACCCGCTTCCCTAGTTCATTCCCGCTACCCTAGTTCATACCCGCTACCCTAGTTCATTCCCGCTACCCTAGTTCATGAACATTAAAATGGTATAAAATACCGACAGATTGTTAGGTAAGACACATATGCAACAGTTAGGTATCTTTATTTCGAAACGTTTCGCCTACACAGTAGGCTTCTTCAGTCGAATACTCAGTCCCTCGGCCTGGAGAAGTTCAGTTCCATAGTCAGGAACTGAACTTCTCCAGGCCGAGGGACTGACAACCTCAAATTCTACGACTTTAAGGGTGATGGACTGATTACATCGTCTTCACATCTCTACTGTTCCTGCCTACTTTCTGTATTCGACTGAAGAAGCCTACTGTGTAGGCGAAACGTTTCGAAATAAAGATACCTAACTGTTGCATATGTGTCTTACCTAATACCCTAGTTCATACCCGCTACCCTAGTTCATACCCGCTACCCTAGTTCATACCCGCTACCCTAGTTCATACCCGCTACCCTAGTTCATACCCGCTACCCTAGTTCATACCCGCTACCCTAGTTCATTCCCGCTACCCTAGTTCATTCCCGCTACCCTAGTTCATTCCCGCTACCCTAGTTCATACCCGCTACCCTAGTTCATACCCGCTACTCTAGTTCATACCCGCTACCCTAGTTCATACCCGCTACTCTAGTTCATACCCGCTACCCTAGTTCATACCCGCTACCCTAGTTCATACCCGCTGCTCTAGTTCATACCCGCTACCCTAGTTCATTCCCGCTTCCCTAGTTCATTACCGCTACCTAATTCATACCCACTACCCTAGTTCATTCCCGCTACTCTAGTTCATACGCTACCCTAGTTCATACCCGCTACCCTAGTTCATTCCCCTTGCTCTAGTTCATACCCGCTACCCTAGATCATTCCCGCTACCCTAGTTCATACCCGCTACCCTAGTTCATTCCCGCTACCCTTGTTCATACCCGCTACCCTAGTTCATACCCGCTACCCTAGTTCATTCTCGCTACTCTAGTTCATACCCGCTACCCTAGTTCATTCTCGCTACTCTAGTTCATACCCGCTACCCTAGTTCATTCCCGCTACTCTAGTTCATACCCGCTACCCTAGTTCATTCTCGCTACTCTAGTTCATACCCGCTACCCTAGTTCATACCCGATACCCTAGCTCATACCCGCTACTCTAGTTCATACCCGCTACCCTAGTTCATACCCGCTACCCTAGTTCATACCCGCTACCCTAGTTCATACCCGCTACCCTAGTTCATACCCGCTACCCTAGTTCATTCCCGCTACTCTAGTTCATACCCGCTACCCTAGTTCATTCCCGCTACCCTAGTTCATTCCCGCTACCCTAGTTCATTCCCGCTTCCTTAGTTCATTCCCGCTACCCTAGTTCATTCCCGCTACCCTAGTTTATTCCCGCTACCCTAGTTCATTCCCTCAATCCTAGTTCCCGCTACCCTAGTTCATTCCCGCTACCCTAGTTCATACCCGCTACCCTAGTTCATTCCCGCTACCCTAGTTCATTCCCGCTACCCTAGTTCATACCCGCTACCCTAGTTCATACCCGCTACCCTAGTTCATACCCGCTACCCTAGTTCATACCCGCTACCCTAGTTCATACCCGCTACCCTAGTTCATTCCCGCTACCCTAGTTCATTCCCGCTACCCTAGTTCATTCTCGCTACTCTAGTTCATACCCGCTACCCTAGTTCATTCCCGCTACTCTAGTTCATACCCGCTACCCTAGTTCATTCTCGCTACCCTAGTTCATACCCGCTACCCTAGTTCATACCCGCTACCCTAGTTCATACCCGCTACCCTAGTTCATACCCGCTACCCTAGTTCATTCCCGCTACCCTAGTTCATACCCGCTACCCTAGTTCATACCCGCTACCCTAGTTCATACCCGCAACCCTAGTTCATACCCGCTACCCTTGTTCATACCCGGCTACCCTTGTTCATTCCCCCTACTCTAGTTCATACCCGCTACCCTAGTTCATACCCGCTACCCTAGTTCATACCCGCTACTTTAATTTATACCCGCTACCCTAGTTCATACCCGCTACTCTAATTTATACCCGCTACCCTAGTTCATACCCGCTACCCTAGTTCATACTCGCTACCCTAGTTCATACCCGCTACCCTAGTTTATACCCGCTACCCTAGTTCATTCCCGCTACTCTAGTTCATACTCGCTACCCTAGTTCATACCCGATACCCTAGTTCATGCCCGCTACTCTAGTTCATACCCGCTACCCTAGTTCATACCCGCTACTCTAGTTCATACCCGCTATCCTAGTTCATACCCGCTTCCCTAGTTCATTCTTGCTACTCTAGTTCATACCCGCTACCCTAGTTCATTCCCGCTGCTCTAGTTCATACCCGTACCATAGTTCATTCCCGCTACTCTAGTTCATACCCGCTACCATAGTTCATTCCCGCTGCTCTAGTTCATACCCGCTACCCTAGTTCATACCCGCTACCCTAGTTCATACCCGCTACCCTAGTTCATACCCGCTACCCTAGTTCATACCCGCTACCCTAGTTCATACCCGCTACCCTAGTTCATACCCGCTACCCTAGTTCATACCCGCTACCCTAGTTCATACCCGCTACCCTAGTTCATACCCGCTACCCTAGTTCATTCCCGCTACCCTAGTTCATACCCGCTACCCTAGTTCATACCCGCTACTCTAGTTCGTACCTGCTACCCTAGTTCATACCCGCTACTCTAGTTCATACCCGCTACCCTAGTTCATACCCGCTACCCTAGTTCATTCCCGCTGCTCTAGTTCATATACCCGCTACCCTAGTTCATTCCCGCTTCCCTAGTTCATTACCGCTGCCCTAGTTCATACCCGCTACCCTAGTTCATTCCCGCTTCCCTAGTTCATTACCGCTGCCCTTGTTCATACGCGCTACCCTAGTTCATTCCCGCTACCCTAGTTCTTACCCGCTACCCTAGTTCATTCCCGCTGCCCTAGTTCATACGCGCTACCCTAGTTCATTCCCGCTACCCTAGTTCATACCCGCTACCCTACTTCATTCCCGCTACCCTAGTTCATTCCCGCTACCCTAGTTCATACCCGCTACCCTAGTTCATTCCCGCTACCCTAGTTCATACCCGCTACCCTAGTTCATTCCCGCTACCCTAGTTCATACCCGCTACCCTAGTTCATTCCCGCTACCCTAGTTCATTCCCGCTACCCTAGTTCATTCCCGCTACCATAGTTCATTCCCTCTACCCTAGTTCATTCCCGCTGCTCTAGTTCATACCCGCTACCCTAGTTCATTCCCTCAACCCTAGTTCATAAACGCTACCCTAGTTCATTCCCGCTACCCTAGTTCATTCCCGCTACCCTAGTTCATACCCGCTACCCTAGTTCATACCCGCTACCCTAGTTCATACCCGCTACCCTATTTCATACCCGCTACCCTAGTTCATACCCGCTACCCTAGTTCATACCCGCTACCCTAGTTCATTCCCGCTAAACTAGTTCATTCTCGCTACCCTAGTTCATACCCGCTACCCTAGTTCATACCCGCTACCCTAGTTCATTCCCGCTACCCTAGTTCATTCCCGCTACCCTAGTTCATTCCCTCTACCCTAGTTCATTCCCGCTACCCTAGTTCATTCCCGCTACCCTAGTGCATACCCGGTACCCTAGTTCATTCCCGCTGCTCTACTTCATACCCGCTACCCTAGTTCATACCCGCTACCCTAGTTCATACCCGCTACCCTAGTTCATTCCCGCTACCCTAGTTCATACCCGCTACCCTAGTTCATACCCGCTACCCTAGTTCATACCCGCTACCCTAGTTCATTCCCGCTACCCTAGTTCATTCCTGCTACCCTAGTTCATACCCGCTACCCTAGTTCATTCCCGCTACCCTACTTCATACCCGCTACCCTAGTTCATTCCCGCTGCTCTAGTTCATACCCGCTACCCTAGTTCATTCCCGCTACCCTAGTTCTTACCCGCTACCCTAGTTCATTCCCGCTACCATAGTTCATTCCCTCTACCCTAGTTCATTCCCGCTGCTCTAGTTCATACCCGCTACCCTAGTTCATTCCCTCAATCCTAGTTCATAAACGCTACCCTAGTTCATTCCCGCTACCCTAGTTCATACCCGCTACCCTAGTTCATTCCCGCTACCCTAGTTCATTCCCGCTACCCTAGCTCATACCCGCTACCCTAGTTCATACCCGCTACCCTAGTTCATACCCGCTGCCCTAGTTCATACCCGCTACCCTAGTTCATACCCGCTACCCTATTTCATTCCCGCTACCCTAGTTCATTCCCGCTACCCTAGTTTATTCCCGCTACCCTAGTTTATACCCGCTACCCTAGTTCATTCCCGCTACCCTAGTTCATACCTGCTACCCTAGTTCATTCCCGCTACCCTAGTTCATACCCGCTACCCTAGTTCATACCCGCTTCCCTAGTTCATTTCCGCTTCCCTAGTTCATGCCTGCTACCCTAGTTCATTCCCGCTACCCTAGTTCATACCCGCTACCCTAGTTCATACCCGCTACCCTAGTTCATACCCGCTACCCTAGTTCGTACCCGCTACCCTAGTTCATACCCGCTACCCTAGTTCATACCCGCTACCCTAGTTCATTCCCGCTACCCTAGTTCATTCCCACTTCCCTAGTTCATACCCGATTCCCTAGTTCATTTCCGCTACCCTAGTTCATACCCGCTACCCTAGTTCATACCCGCTACCCTAGTTCATACCCGCTACCCTAGTTCATATCCGCTACCCTAGTTCATACCCGCTACCCTATTTCATTCCCGCTACCCTAGTTCATTCCCGCTACCCTAGTTTATTCCCGCTACCCTAGTTTATACCCGCTACCCTAGTTCATACCCGCTACTCTAGTTCATACCCGCTACCCTAGTTCATACCCGCTACTCTAGTTCATACCCGCTATCCTAGTTCATACCCGCTTCCCTAGTTCATTCCCGCTGCTCTAGTTCATATCCGTACCATAGTTCATTCCCGCTGCTCTAGTTCATTCCCGTACCATAGTTCATTCCCGCTGCTCTAGTTCATACCCGCTACCATAGTTCATTCCCGCTGCTCTAGTTCATACCCGCTACCCTAGTTCATTCCCGCTGCTCTAGTTCATTCCCGTACCATAGTTCATTCCCGCTACTCTAGTTCATACCCGCTACCATAGTTCATTCCCGCTGCTCTAGTTCATACCCGCTACCCTAGTTCATTCCCGCTGCTCTAGTTCATACCCGTACCATAGTTCATTCCCGCTGCTCTAGTTCATACCCGCTACCATAGTTCATTCCCGCTGCTCTAGTTCATACCCGCTACCCTAGTTCTTTCCCGCTACCCTAGCTCATTCCCGCTACCCTAGTTTATCCCCGCTACCCTAGTTCATACCCGCTACCCTAGTTCATTCCCGCTACCCTAGTTCATTCCCGCTACCCTAGTTCATTCCCGCTACCCTAGTTCATACCCGCTACCCTAGTTCATTCCCGCTACCCTAGTTCATACCCGCTACCCTAGTTCATACCCGCTACCCTAGTTCATACCCGCTACCCTAGTTCATTCCCGCTACCCTAGTTCATTCCCGCTACCCTAGTTCATACCCGCTTCCCTAGTTCATTTCCGCTACCCTAGTTCATACCTGCTACCCTAGTTCATTCCCGCTACCCTAGCTCATACCCGCTACCCTAGTTCATACCCGCTTCCCTAGTTCATTTCCGCTTCCCTAGTTCATACCCGCTACCCTAGTTCATTCCCGCTACCCTAGTTCATACCCGCTACCCTAGTTCATACCCGCTACCCTAGTTCATACCCGCTACTCTAGTTCATACCCGCTACCCTAGTTCATACCCGCTACCCGCTACCCTAGTTCATACCCGCTTCCCTAGTTCATTCCCGCTACCCTAGTTCATACCCGCTACCCTAGTTCATACCCGCTACCCTAGTTCATACCCGCTACCCTAGTTCATACCCGCTACCCTAGTTCATTCCCGCTACCCTAGTTCATTCCCGCTACCCTAGTTCATACCCGCTACCCTAGTTCATACCCGCTACCCTAGTTCATACCCGCTACCCTAGTTCATACCCGCTACCCTAGTTCATACCCGCTACCCTAGTTCATACCCGCTACCCTAGTTCTTACCCGCTACCCTAGTTCATACCCGCTACCCTAGTTCATACCCGCTACCCTAGTTCATACCCGCTACCCTAGTTCATTCCCGCTACCCTAGTTCATTCCCGCTACCCTAGTTCATACCCGCTACTCTAGTTCATACCCGCTACCCTAGTTCACCTGCTACCCTAGTTCATACCCCCTAGTTCATTCTCGCTACCCTAGTTCATACCCGCTACCCTAGTTCATTCCCGCTACCCTAGTTCATTCCCGCTACCCTAGTTCATTCCCGCTACCCTAGTTCATACCCGCTACCCTAGTTCATACCCGCTACCCTAGTTCATACCCGCTACCCTAGTTCATACCCGCTACCCTAGTTCATACCCGCTACCCTAGTTCATACCCGCTACCCTAGTTCATACCCGCTACCCTAGTTCATTCCCGCTACCCTAGTTCATACCCGCTACCCTAGTTCATTCCCGCTACCCTAGTTCATACCCTAGTTCATACCCGCTACCCTAGTTCATACCCGCTACCCTAGTTCATACCCGCTACTCTAGTTCATACCCGCTACCCTAGTTCATACCCGCTACTCTAGTTCATACCCGCTGCTCTAGTTCATACCCGCTACCCTAGTTCATACCCGCTACCCTAGTTCATACCCGCTACTCTAGTTCATACCCGCTACCCTAGTTCATACCCGCTACTCTAGTTCATACCCGCTGCTCTAGTTCATACCCGCTACCCTAGTTCATACCCGCTACCCTAGTTCATACCCGCTACCCTAGTTCATACCCGCTACTCTAGTTCATACCCGCTACTCTAGTTCATACCCGCTACCCTAGTTCATACCCGCTACCCTAGTTCATACCCGCTACCCTAGTTCATACCCGCTACCCTAGTTCATACCCGCTACCCTAGTTCATACCCGCTACCCTAGTTCATACCCGCTACCCTAGTTCATACCCGCTACTCTAGTTCATACCCGCTACCCTAGTTCATACCCGCTACCCTAGTTCATACCCGCTACCCTAGTTCATACCCGCTACCCTAGTTCATACCCGCTACTCTAGTTCATACCCGCTACTCTAGTTCATACCCGCTACCCTAGTTCATACCCGCTACCCTAGTTCATACCCGCTACCCTAGTTCATACCCGCTACCCTAGTTCATACCCGCTACTCTAGTTCATACCCGCTACCCTAGTTCATTCCCGCTACCCTAGTTCATTCCCGCTTCTCTAGTTCATACCCGCTACCCTAGTTCATACCCGATACCCTAGTTCATGCCCGCTACCCTAGTTCATACCCGCTTCATACCCGCTACTCCAGTTCATACCCTAGTTCTACCCCTAGTTCATACCCTAGTTCTACCCCAGTTCATACCCGCTACCCTAGTTCATACCCGCTACTCTAGTTCATACCCGCTACTCTAGTTCATACCCGCTACCCTAGTTCATTCCCGCTACTCTAGTTCATACCCGCTACCCTACTTCATACCTGCTACCCTAGTTCATACCCGCTACCCTAGTTCATACCCGCTTACCTAGTTCATACCCGCTTCTCTAGTTCATACCCGCTACTCTAGTTCATACCCGCTACCCTAGTTCATACCCGCTACCCTAGTTCATTCCCGCTACCCTAGTTCATTCCTGCTACCCTAGTTTATTCCCGCTACCCTAGTTCATACCCGCTACCCTAGTTCATACCCGCTACTCTAGTTCATACCCGCTACCGTAGTTCATACCCGCTGCTCTAGTTCATACCCGCTGCCCTAGTTCATACCCGCTACCCTAGTTCATTCCCGCTGCTCTAGTTCATACCCGCTACCCTAGTTCATACCCGCTACCCTAGTTCATTCCCGCTGCTCTAGTTCATACCCGCTACCCTAGTTCATTCCCGCTACCCTAGCTCATTCCCGCTACCCTAGTTCATTCCCGCTACCCTAGTTCATACCCGCTACCCTAGTTCATTCCCGCTACCCTAGTTCATTCCCGCTACCCTAGTTCATTCCCGTTACTCTAGTTCATACCCGCTACCCTAGTTCATACCCGCTACCCTAGTTCATTCCTGCTTCCCTAGTTCATTCCCGCTACCCTAGTTCATTCCCGCTACCCTAGTTCATTCCCGCTACCCTAGTTCATTCCCGTTACTCTAGTTCATACCCGCTACCCAAGTTCATACCCGCTACCCTAGTTCATACCCGCTACCCTAGTTCATTCCCGCTTCCCTAGTTCATACCCGCTTCCCTAGCTCATTCCCGCTACCCTAGTTCATACCCGCTACCCTAGTTCATTCCCGCTACCCTAGTTCATTCCCGCTACCCTAGTTCATACCCGCTACCCTAGTTCATACCTGCTACCCTAGTTCATACCCGCTACCCTAGTTCATACCCGCTACCCTAGTTCATACCCGCTACCCTAGTTCATTCCCGCTACCCTAGTTCATTCCCGCTACCCTAGTTCATTCCCGCTACCCTAGTTCATACCCGCTACCCTAGTTCATACCCGCTACTCTAGTTCATACCCGCTACCCTAGTTTATACCCGCTACTCTAGTTCATACCCGCTGCTCTAGTTCATACCCGCTGCCCTAGTTCATACCCGCTACCCTAGTTCATACCCGCTACCCTAGTTCATTCCCACTACCCTAGTTCATACCCGCTACCCTAGTTCATACCCGCTTCCCTAGTTCATTCCCGTTGCTCTAGTTCATACCCGCTACCCTAGTTCATTCCCGCTTCCCTAGTTCATTACCGCTACCCTAGTTCATACCCGATACCCTAGTTCATTCCCGCTACTCTAGTTCATACCCGCTACCCTAGTTCATATCCGCTACTCTAGTTCATACCCGCTACCCTAGTTCATACCCGCTACCCTAGTTCATTCCCGCTGCTCTAGTTCATACCCGCTACCCTAGTTCATTCCCGCTACCCTAGTTCATTCTCGCTACCCTAGTTCATTCCCTCTACCCTAGTTCATTCTCGCTACCCTAGTTCATTCCCGCTACCCTAGTTCATTCCCGCTACCCTAGTTTATTCCCTCTACCCTAGTTCATTCCCGCTGCTCTAGTTCATACCCGCTACGCTAGTTCATTCCCGCTACCCTAGTTCATTCCCGCTACCGTAGTTCATTCCCGCTACCCTAGTTCATTCCCTCTACCCTAGTTCATTCCCGCTGCTCTAGTTCATACCCGCTACCCTAGTTCATTCCCTCAACCCTAGTTCATACCCGCTACCCTAGTTCATTCCCGCTACCCTAGTTCATACCCGCTACCCTAGTTCATTCCCGCTGCCCTAGTTCATACCAGCTACCCTAGTTCATTCCTGCTACCCTAGTTCATTCCCGCTACCATAGTTGATACCCGATACCCTACTTTATTCCCGCTACCCTAGTTCATTCCACCTACCCTAGTTCATACCCTATACCCTACTTCATTCCCGCTACCCTAGTTCATTCCCGCTGCCCTAGTTCATACCCGATACCCTACTTCATTCCCGCTACCCTAGTGCATTCCCGCTACCCTAGTTCATTCCCGCTACCCTAGTTCATTCCCGCTACCCTACTTCATACCCAATACCCTAGTTCATACCCGCTACCCTTGTTCATTCCTGCTACTCTAGTTCATACCCGCTACTCTAGTTCATACCCGCTACCCTAGTTCATACCCGCTACCCTAGTTAATACCCGCTACCCTAGTTCACCTTTGAGCTAAAGAACGAAAGGGCACAATACCGTGACTGGTACAACACACAAATAACTCACACACAGAAGAGAGGAGCTTAAGACGACGTTTCAGTCCGTCTCGGACCATTTACAAGTCACACTAACACGAAAGACAGAGAGAGCTAGTATATATGGAGCTTATCGACTATTCTGGGCTGAATACCATTGTGGTAAATTAGCGGCTTTCAAGCCTGTAAAAGAAAAAATATGTATAAACATGTGGTAAAAGAAAGATATATGTACAGGGAAGTCTTAATTAAACCATACCCCGGCCGGGGTTGAACCCGCGGTCAGAGAGTCTCGAAACTCCAGACCGTCGCGTTAGCAATCGTGTCATTACGATTTCGTGAGTCAAGTCTTAATTAATTAAACAACGTTTCTTTCAATTATGAATTTAGAATTTTGTTGCATGTTGCGTGGGACGATTATTTTATATGTTTAATTGGTGTGACAAGATTAACCACAACTCTGTAGTCTTCCTTACAAACTCTGCGTTACTACATTATCAATAACCTTTCTTCACTCTCATCATCTCCACCACTTTCAAATTTCAATTAAATTAATATTTAATATTCTGAAACTCCTTTGTTAGCCAACTATTTAGCATGACTTAAACTGGCGGGCCACGTTCATCTGTGGCATCACTTCCAGCTGCTACGCCTTACTTCAGCTCCAGGATGTAAAGTCTGGCCGCATGCCTCTATTATAGGCTAAAAACCGACTACCTATCAGGACATTCTAATTTGTGTATATATTTACGTTAATTATATGGCGTACACGAAAACTTATACAGACAGTCTAGAGTGCAGTCGCTTTAAAATTTTTGAACTCACGTTCAAAACTAAGGTGAGGGGAATTTAGTAAAAATGTATCAGTCTCTTATTTTATTCGGACAACATTAAGAACCTAACATTGTTTGAGAAAGCGATATGCTGTTCACATTTCGCTGTAGGTCGATAACTCTTAAAAATAATAAATAGCACCGTCCATTCACACACGTTGATTCAACGAGGCATCACCAGCATAGCTCCACTTTTGTAGCTCCAAAAAGGCAGTTACAAAGCAAACTTCTAATGGTAGCCACCATAGGCAGGAACAGCGTGTTGGTAATGAGCCACACCCTCATAGGAGACCTCTGGGTGGTAGCCGGTCTCGTCTGCGTAGTACTTGACAGTCTGGATACGCCCGTCAGGAAGGTTCACGTAGTACTTTCCTTCAGTCTTGTAGCCGTCACGAGACTCACTGTGACCGAAGTTACTGCCAGTGTAGTCGTCACTCACGGCATAGTTGAAGGTGTAGTGAGCTGGAGCCTGTACCATGATGCAATATAATTTAATGGTGGTACATATAAAATTAATTTGTTGCTATATTTTACGACTCGTTTTGAAAGGTAATTTTGTATGACTTTAACTTTCTCATTACAATATGTCAAGATCATGGAGAACTATATGACTCTTCAGTCTCTGTAATGAAGCAGTTTATAATGATATTTTTTTGTTCACATAGCTTGCATTATAAGCATTTGTTAACCATGTGTCGTACACCGTTATCTGTCCAGAGTGGACAGGATATTCTAATTACTCAATATTTTCAACAAATATCTAATTATTTACATTCTGTGTTACTGACAGACATTCTGAACTCTAAAGGAACTCCTGCTATGAGTTTTTTTTATTCGAATCTTTCAGAATCATCTACAATGATGATTGAACACACATTTCAATGGAGGGACAAGAGTAAATATTATAAGCTGGTAACTTATTCGTTGTTGTCCTAAATGGTTTCACGTAATATTTTAGAATCACATAGTATGACATAAATGGGAAGTTAATGCTCCTGAGGAGTGGAAGTTCCGAGTCATAGTTGTCGAACAACAGTTGCATAAAACATGCGGCATGGAACAGCTTACGTTATGATAGGGGTCATGATAGACGGGGCCACCGTAGATCACGCCGCCCTGGTGGAGTCCTCCGTGTTGGATTCCGCCACTCAGGAACCCTCCATGGAGGCCAAGGGAGGTCCCACCAAGGGCACAAGCGACGAGGTTCAGCAAGAAGGTTAGCTGGGTCACAGGAGGAACATAAAGTAAACTCTTGAAACATCGTGTGTTGATTCAGTAAGTGAATATTCAGATATCCTCGAAGGCTCACATTCTTAGTTATTTATTTTATCAAGCTAGATAAAGAGGCACAATTAAAAAAATCTTTAGTGATAATGAGCCTCGTATTTAAAATCAAATGGAAAAATTATATTTATAGTATCGTAATTATAAGAACTAATTAGCTTCAAGGCAAAATATATGTTTTATAGATAATATTTTGCAGGCCCGATAATTATATAAATACTGTACAGAATGACAAAAATCAGACTACTTCAAAATTACCAATTTTAAGAATAGTTATGGAGCGGACAACTAAAAAATAATTATTAAAACTATGTTTATGCAGTTACTCATATTTAAACAATGTAATGATGACAGGAAGGGCTGTCACCAATGATTATTTTCTGTTCTCTGCATGGTCGTCCGTAGTAACATGGTCGTCCGTAGTAACATGGTCGTCCGTAGTAACATGGTCGTCCGTAGTAACATGGTCGTCCGTAGTAACATGGTCGTCCGTAGTAACATGGTCGTCCGTAATAACATGGAAAACAAGGACCAGTATATATAGTTACTTTCCATATCCTTGAATAAATTTAGAACATCACCATGAAATAATAAACCACCGAACGGGTGGAATTTGAACCTGTGCCAAGTGAGTTCTAAAACTCTCAGGTTAGTGCGGGAAATAATTTTTTTTAGGACTCAATTGCCATGAGTTCAAGCTCCCCCCGTTCCGTGATTTGTTGGCAGTCGACGAGAGAAAATAATAATCTCTTAATATGCAAAAGTAACTTTCTCTTGTCATGGGTTTATATACCTGCATGACACACATTAAGAGAATTTCCGCTTCAGTGACCGATGCTTAACAGAAACTGAAGACGTATTCTATCACACTGAAAAAAATATAATTGGTTGCTACCAGAGCCAGATGAGAGGAGCGGATCAGACTGGTCTTACCTCTGCAGTGATCATCATGATGGTGTGTGATGACAAGTGATGCTGGGAGCCTCTCCGACCTGGCTTATATACTTGCTTCATCTCTCCATACCTGGCCACGCCTACATCCATGTCATCTATCGTGATTCAGCCGTGCTACATCAGCTACATAAATGTGTCAGGTACCAGTATCACCTCTATAATGCAACAATAGAGAAATTTACAACACATGCGATACACATTAAGAATATTGTTTTAAATCATTTTAATTTAATCAGTACAGTAGTAAAGCAAAGCCCATAGAACGCATGTAATAAAAAATAAAAATATACCCGTATAATTAAGATTAATGACGAATTAAACACAGGAAAGAGAACTGAAAACATATAGTGTTGGGGCTACCCTCAGAACGTGTGGTAAACACACAAGATACATGTATAACTATTACAAACTTGTGTATATGTAAAGGGAGATACACACTGAACGAGGAGCCTATATATATATATATATATATATATATATATATATATATATATATATATATATATATATATATATATATATATATATATATATATATATATATATATATATATATATATATATATTTTTACAAAAAAATATAGGGAGGTACCACCTCTAGAACTGTTATGGGGACCCTCATCCTCAGAGAAAAGAATAAACTTGCTTCTGGGAAAACTCAAGATTCTCCCTGAAGCTGTTTGAGAATTTTCTCCTACCACCCCCTATATTATGTATATATATTTTATTTAAAGACAAATATATATATATATATATATATATATATATATATATATATATATATATATATATATATATATATATATATATATATATATATATATATATGTACATATATATATATATATATATATATATATATATATATATATATATATATATATATATATATATATATTGTCGTGCCAAATAGGTAAATTTGGTCAATTAGAAAGAACTCATTTAAAATTAAGGCTTTTGTAAATTTTTCTCTTATACGTTTAAAAATATTTTTTTTTTTATTTATGCTAATGTAAACAATAATAATTTTGTACCAAAAGAAATTTAGAAAACTTACCTAACCTTATTATAACAAGCGCAATTTAATTTAGTCTAATCCAACTAAATATATTTTAGGTACGTTTACAATAATTTAATAATAAACAAACATAATGAAATATATTTTCTTCATTATGTTCAGAATGATTTTTGCGAAATTATTGCATACACAAATATTCGCTTGCCTTATTCGGCAAGAAGTGCGTTGCTATTTAAGTAAAAAAATCACAAGTTTTACCTATTTGGCATCGATACCATGCCTAACCCTTCTAGGGTAGGGTAGGTGCCTGAGCCCGAGCCTTTAGCTCATAAGACTGTCATTCCCATTAGCCCCCTTGGGGCGGGGATGGCAGACCAGAGAGGCCTAGCTTGTGGCTAGGCCTGGGGACAGTTGGTCCCAAAGATGAGGAGGTGCTTGTGCCTCCTCCCATGGGAGACTTAGGTCTCAGACACTCCCTAAAGTGGGAGCCAAGGCCGGGCCACCACTTGGACAAGGCCCGGGCCGGGAGAATACCGGCTAATCTTTAACTAACTAACTAACTAACCTATTTGGCACGACACACATATATCCCTCAGTTTGTTACGAAAAATCCATGTTTAGTCATTCTCTGAGACTCTCATGACGGTGGTGGTCAGGGTGAACTGTGTCATGGTGGATGAGCCTCTTTCAGGCGGCTCCATAATGTTCACCACTGGAGGTGATGAGAATCAGATGGTTCAATCAAATGGCTCGAAAACATAGGCTCATAAAATATGCCAGAGATTTAGCAATAAAGAGGGACCTGCCATCGTGTAATTCTGTCTTCAACTACTGCACCTCTCCATTTCTTTCACTGACTTCATTATGAAAGGAACCATCTTCATGTCTTTGAAGATACCAGTTGTTGCACAGCTATTGCACAGTTGTTGCACCTATGCTAAAGCAGTTATACCATTGAGGGGTTTTGGAAGTTAATGGAACCATTCCAGGATCTGGCCTAGTACACAAATGTTAAAAATTTGAAATCACTCGGATTAGGCCTTCTTGAATAATGAGGGGTAAGATAAACGAGAAATTAGAAGAAAATAAACATTCTGGCAACCACGTAAGGCACCCCTTCAGGAATATGTAATAATGCAAATGCAATACATGACAACACGAATATCTTATGGAGAAAGATGACGCTCGACTCGTCAACAAAGAAGGTAAGCGGTACTGGCTCCCTTGTGGCCCGGTGGCCTGGTGGCTAAAGCTCCCGCTTCACACACGGAGGGCCCGGGTTCGATTCCCGGCGGGTGGAAACATTTCGACACGTTTCCTTACACCTGTTGTCCTGTTCACCTAGCAGCAAATAGGTACCTGGGTGTTAGTCGACTGGTGTGGGTCGCATCCTGGGGGACAAGATTAAGGACCCCAATGGAAATAAGTTAGACAGTCCTCGATGACGCACTGACTTTCTTGGGTTATCCTGGGTGGCTAACCCTCCGGGGTTAAAAATCCGAACGAAATCTTATCTTATCTTATCTAATCAACAGTAATATAACCTAACTTGTCAAAAGTTGTGGCCAAGACTACTTTCATTGTTTTTCATTTTATTAGCAGCGCTGTGTGGCCCTTGTGGTTTAGCGCTTCTTTTTTGACTATAATAATAATTCATTTTATTAGGTTCGTTACTATTTAGTTAATTATGTGAAGAATGAAAAGCCACAATAACGTGACTGGAACGATACACAAATAACCTCAAAATGGGAGAATTAAACTTATAACGACGTTTCGGTCCGACTAGTTAATGGTCCAAATCGGACCGAAACGTAGTCAGAATTTTCATTCCCCCATGTGCAGGTTATATGTATATCGTTCATTGTGTATTTTACCCAGTTAATCTTATTTTCTTGGCATATACGTCACTATGTAGCTTATGTATTGTTTCTTTCTTTTACGAGACTATCGAACCTAAGAATAATATTCCGATATCTCAGTAAGGAGTCGTTCCGTACCCTGTACACCGTGTACGTCAGGCTCACACTAGAGTATGGTCAAGCGCGTCAGGAAACTAGAGAAAGTGCAAAGGTTTACAACGAGACTAGTCCTCGAAACATGTCCGACGAGGAAAGGATAAGAGAACTCGACCTGACAATACTAGAGAACAGGAGGAACAGGAAAGACATGATAATGACATATAAAATACTGAGAGGAATTGAGAAGGTGGCTAGGGACAGAATGTTTCAGGGACGAGACATAGCAACAAGGGGTCACAACTGGAAGTTGAAAACTCCAAACACTAAGAATCTTCAGTAATAACATCTAAATTTTCTACTACAGTGCGCGATCCCTTGGTGATGACATCACTGCACTCCTTTAGACACAGAATGATAACTTAACTTTCATTATTCTAGCAGAAACTTGATTTCAACATGACACAACAGACATAGAATCTACCTGGGTACACAACCATCCATAACTGCAGACAAAATCAAATGGGATGTGGCATTGCAATGTACAGGATGAATGAGACGCGATGCATAAACAACATGTACCAGAAATGAATATGGGGAATACACATTTGCTTAATTTACAGCTTCAAACACTAGTGCCCGTATAACAATAAGAGCTGTCTACAGATTTCCTGCAAACTCACGCCTGCTGAGTTCTCAAGACCCATCCACTTAAAAACTCCCTCATTCCCTTCCTCTAACTCTTCCATTTCTTCCCTCCACCCCGGTAACATTCATGATTTGGAATAATCTACCCTGATTCATTCTTTTTTAACGACCACGCCAGCCGTATCAATAACCTTTCCTGTACCCTCTGAATTATACCACATACTGTCGTCTAATTGTTGAGCCTTTTCTAAATAATAATCACACAGTAGATTGCTCTCAAGCGAGACATCTCCACTGACTCTAGTGTCCTTTCTGCAAGGTTAGTAGACCATTTCGCACACTCATATAAGTGTTTTTATTATTATACTCTGATATAGTTTGCCTGAAATGATTAACTTCTTTCTACAGACACCTCAGCTCTCCACCTATTTTTCCTTCGTCTGTTTTATGATTCACCTCGTCTTTCGATGACCCGTCTTTCGATATATCCACAGTTGAGTAACTAAACACATTCACTTACTCCACTCTCCCTCTCACTCTCTCCAACCTGATGTCCATTCTTAATTGACTAGATAATTTTTACACATTACCTTTTTGTTCTATGATCCTTGTCGGTTTCCTTGTACACACACTTTTCCAAACTCCTCCATTACCTTTTGCAACTTTCCTTCAAGGTATCCCTGAAGTACAATATTATCAACTAAGATCATTTGTGACAACTTCTTCATGCCAGATTCACTGTCTTTCAAGTGTGGACAACAAGAGCATTTCACCCCTCCATGGAAGATGTGTTCATTTAAAATTACATACCTGCAAGTCTCTTCCAAGAAGCTCATTCCTTTTAATCCCTTCCTTAATTCACTTGTTAAAGCAACTTCTCGCGTAACTGGTGGTAATAATTTATCACAAGTTATATACACTAATGGATCTAAACAGGAGTCTCTTGGCAGAGCTGCAACTGCACTTGTTGCTACCTCCCTGGTTAAGAACTATAGGAACTTTGTTGATTAAGTCATAAGAATTAACAACTGGGCGTCTACACTGCAAACTGAATTGTTTGCCATCCTAATGGCGCTAAAGCTAACTTACGACACTGAACCTGACACTATCATCATTACTGACTGTGTTATCATTGAAGGCTCTTGATTCATATAATGAATCTTACAACATGCTCATTGAAGAAGCCAGGTGTAGATACTAAAAAATCCAGGAAAAGGGAATTTATGTACAATTGTTATGGATTCCATCACACATTGGATTACTCCTTCATGATGAAGTTGATACGTTAGCCAAGGAAAGTACCCTGCTGGAAAATGAAGAATATTGCTTTGGTGCATCCGTGTCTGGCATTAGAAATAATATTAGAAGAGAAGTAAACAAGTAAACTGAATGCTATAGGAGTGCAGTCAGAAGCCAGCGTAGATCGTTAACCTACTATAACATGAACGTAGATAAGTACGTTTATGGAGCAATTTGCAATGTGAACAGGCTGACAGATGTTGTTGTGGCCAGGCTTAGGCTTGGTTAGAAGTACTTCTGGCAGTTTGGCAGACAGATGATGAACAAACCAAATGCAAAGTATGTGGCCAGCCCTATGGTCACTATATTGAACACTATGTGCTTAACTGTCCCCTTATTGAGGAATATAGAGATGGACAGTATAATAACCAGATATCAGTATAATAATCAATTATCTTAATAATTAAAAGAAGATACCAGATATATTAAGCAAATTTACTAATAATGATTTTCACAGATACACAAACTGTAGAAATAAATTCTCCTGTAAATTCTTCTGGGGCCTAGTTCCTAGGCTTTTGTGTATCAATACGCTCTTGCGCTACCGTCCTCAGGATGGATATGGCGTGTACAATGAACTATCTACTTCGGTGGCAAAATCTAATCTTAATTCCATATCATTAATTCATAGCACTAACAACCGGTTATTTACTATCGTGTTTACATCACCTATGTACATATAAACAACACAATTTAAAAATTCCTCTTCTTTTTTTAGCATTTAATACAGAAGAAGGAATTAGTGGCGTCTTGCTCCTGGTATTTAAGTTACTTTCTACGACTTTATTAATTTTCAATAAACGAAAGTTAGGGTAAATAAAACTTAATCGTTTCTTTTCATGTCACCAGTATGAAATATATTTAACAATATAGATAATGAATGATTACTGGTTAGTGTTTGTCCAAGCTTATTACTGAGCGTCAGGGTAGATTAATTTCGCTTAAACTTGGTACTTACATGTATAAGTAATCAATTACATTTAGCGGTTAACATTTATTAATTAATATTCCCTTATGCGGAGCGTAATTTCTGCAAGTTCATTTGCCTGATAAATCTGCATTACCTCACGCCTTGGAGCCCTTGAGTGACATCTGTTACTTCAGCTGTATGTACTATAAAAAATTCTTTGCTTATATAATATACTATCGATCAGTCTCCTTCCCTGATCAGTTGGTTCTTCTTTTCGCTGCATCTCTCGTTTGGTTGAAATTCGTAGACCAAGTTTGGGAATGTCAGCTGAGTTACCACGAAGATTCAAGATATGGGTATTCTGTTGCCTCGAACTGGAGAGTTGTTGAATAGTTTGGGAAAGATCCAGGACCATTAGAGTTCCAACATTCACTATCACTATGCTTTGTCAGGACCATTAGAGTTCCAACATTCACTATCACTATGCTTTGTCAGGGCCATTAGAGTTCCAACATTCACTATCACTATGCTTTCTCAGGACCATTAGACTTCCAACATTCACTGTCACTATGCTTTGTTAGGACTATTAGAGTTCCAACATTCACTATCACTATACTTTGTCAGGACCATTAGAGTTCCAACATTCACTATCACTATGCTTTGTCAGGACCATTAGAGTTCCAACATTCACTATCACTATGCTTTGTCAGGACCATTAGACTTCCAACATTCACTGTCACTATGCTTTGTTAGGACTATTAGAGTTCCAACATTCACTGTCACTATGCTTTGTCATGGCATCGCTGACGGTGATAATTGCATTTACTCTTGAGAAATTCTTGGAAGCTGCTAGTTTGAAATGTATGATTTATGGTAGGAATAGTTAAATGTAAAAAACAGTAATCCCTAGATTTGTATATGATCATGACAAAATACTCATTATATGCTCTAAACCTTTGACAGTTATTCAATGCTAAATGACAGCAAGGAATATTTATTTGCTGACAGTCACCTACATATGATAATATGTCAAATGGAGTGAAAGGATTTGAAGTACCACTCTAGCTATCCATAGCTTACGAACTAGTCAACAAACATCATAAATGAAACTCCTAGCAGGAAATTCGTTTAACTGAAGATGTTGCTGTCAGCCACAAACTACGAATCCAAAATACTGGGTTTTTAGTTATATTACCTGACCTAACCTGCAGGAAGTGGCAAATCTAACTCTTGTCAAATGTGGTAAAAATTTGGAAAAAAAATGGGATTAGAACATTAGATCTAATGGTCTTCAGCGTTGGACTAGTGAATGCCTAAAGCAGTGGGTGATTTTGCTAGTAGAAAATTAATAGACCTAGCTTATCCTAAGGCATTTACCGGCTTCACTGATCAGTAGTTTACACCACTATAAAAGCATCCAGTTCCTGCCAGGGAACACAGTTATTTCAAAGAGGACTAGTCCATTGTGTTTTAGGTACAGGGATCCTTTAGCATCTCCCTTACGTGTATTGTTTCAGTCACGGTATTGTGCCTTTTTTGTTCATTATGTTTAAACATAATATGCAAATTTCCTGTCTTTTAATTTATTGTTAGATATATCAGAGTTATTTAAAAAAATAATCTAGTAATTAGCAGAGAAAATTATCATAGAGGATCTTTGCTAGATTAGTCAAAGTCCTGCTTCTTGAAATTAAATTACGTTCTGAGACTAATTATCAAATCGCGTCTGCAGATAATTTTACAATCATAGATACAACACAGAATAAATTAGGGTTGAAAATTTTCGGAAAGTTGATTATTATTCTGACAATATTAACATCCTGCTCGAGCGAGGCATGAATACAATCGCTTCAAATACTCACATTGTCAGTTTGGATTTGGCTCGAGAATGCGAGATGCATTAATTCTAAATATGTCTAGTAGGATAGCATATCAGTGATGGACGAGATGAAGAAGCTGTGAGGTGCTGATTAGGCTACGAGTGTCCCTAGCAGTGGAGAACCATGAAGGCATCCGTCTTTGTCTCATAGTTACGTGGCACTGAGAGCTGATGAGGATAAAACGCCATAATATTCACATGCTGCCGAGGTGGGGAGCTGGAACTGTGCGTTTGGTTTCTCACACTGAATTTTATACAGTGCTTGTATATGTATACATATATAAATACTGGTCGAAATATGTTATTTGCTTTGAAACCACTTGTTTCATTGGATGCATTATAATACATATGCTGAAGGGCATCCCACGTGTAGACAACACACACACACACACACAGTTTCACAGTTCCACACAAGAGATTAGTGAAAAAACTAGAGGAGTATGCAGGAATAACAGGAAAGACACTTCAGTTGATCGGGGAATACCTGACAGGAAAGAAACAATGAGTGTGTTAGAGTGGGCGCCTGTGACGAACGGAGTTCCACAGGGGTCAGTCCTAGGTCTGGTGCTGGTTCTGGTATATGTGAATGACATGACGGAAGTGGTAGATTCAGAGGTGTCCTTGTTTGCAGACGACGTAAAGCTAATGCGAAGAATTCAAACGGATAAGGATCAGGTAGGACTGCAAAGGGATCTGGACAGGTTTCAGGCCTTGTCCAGCAACTGACTCCAGGAGTTTAATTAACCCTACCAGGTACAAAGTCATGAAGATTGGGGAAGGTCAAAGAAGACCACTCACAGAGTACAAGCTAGGGGGCCATAGGTTATAAACCACACTCAAGGAAAAGGATCTTGGAGTATCATACCAAGTACATCTCCTGAGGCGCACATCAAGCAAATAACTGCCGTAGCCTATGGGAGCCTGGCAAACCTAGAAATAGCGTCTCGATACCTGAATAAGAAGTCATTCAAGACACTGTACACCGTGTACGTCAGGCCCATATTGAAGTATGCAGCACCAGGATGGAACTCACACTTGGTCAAGCACGTCAAGAAATTAGAGAGTGCAAAGGTTTGCAACAAGACTATTCCTGGAGCTGAGGGGTATGTTCCACGAGGAAAGATTAAGGGGTTCAACCTAACGACACTGGAGGATAGAAGGGATACGGGGAGGGGACATGATAACGATATACAAAATACTCTGGCTCTGGTGGCCTGGTGGTTAACGCTCTCGCTTCACACGGCGAGGGCCTGGGTTCGATTCCCAGCCAGAGCAGAAACATTGGACGTGTTTCTTTCCACCTGTTGTCTATGTTCCCCATCAGTAAAATGGGTACCTGGGTGTTAGTCGACTGGTGTGGGTCGCATCCTGGGACACTGACCTAAGGAGGCCTGGTCACAGACCGGGCCGCGGGGGCGTTGACCCCCGGAACTCTCTCCAGGTAAACTCCAGGTAAACTGAGAGGAACTGACAAGGTGAAGAGGGACAGAATATTTCAGAGATGGGACAGAGGAACAAGAGGTCACAGCTGGAAGATGAAAACTAAGATGAATGAATGGGATGTTAGTAAGTATTTCTTCAGTCATAGAGTTGTCAGGGAACAGAACAATCTGGAGAGTAGTGGAGGCAGGTACTATACATAGCTTTAAGAAGTAGTGACCAGCGAAGAGGCGGGGCCAGGAGCTGTGAAATGACCCCTTCAATCACAAGTAGGTGAGTACAAATAGGCGAGTACACACCGGCCGTCCCCCACCGAGGCAGGGTGACCCGAAAAAGAATAAACACACACACACACACACACACCCACACACACACACACATATATATATATATATATATATATATATATATATATATATATATATATATATATATATATATATATAATCTACGTTTCGGTTAAAGTGGAAGAGGGTACACAGTCAGCCAATGAGTTAACGGTCAGCCCGACAACCAACCGACCGCTGCAGTCAACCGGTAAACAAGGTCACTAAGCGTTAGGAATCATCAAACGCAACACTGAATACAAGGGCAAAGAAATGATCATCCAGTTAAAACGACCCTGACTAAAGAAACTTGTAGTACAAAGAAAAGTTCGACAGTGAGTGATCAGAATCATAAGAGATCCGAATCACCTTGAATATCAGGATATTCTGATGGCTACAACTCTTCAGACAAGACACGACACGACACATCCGCTTGAAACTTGCAATATTCTGAGCAAGAGAACTTATTAACTATTTCTTCCACATTTCTAGTCACTACATAAATCAAAGGGCAACAACAAGTACTTTCCTTCACAGAACTGTCATGAACTAAGAGAAAGTTTCCTATTTATAACAATAAGTGTAAATGTCTGAGCTGCCAAAGTCAGGGAAACATTCAAAGAAAACTGACAACATAATTAGATGGTATGTGAGAAGGGGTTCTATAACAATAAATAACCGGTACATAGAAAGAAACTTAATTAGTCACCCACTTCGTGTATTAGTGTGTGACTAGTTAATGGTAACACACTTCGTGTGTTAGTGTGTAACTACCTAATGGTATAAACTGGACCGAAACGTTGTCGTAAGTTTCTTTCTCTTTTGTGTGGGTTGTGTATCTGATGATGGTACCAGAAATCATTGCCTAACTAACCTGATTTCAGACGAGACCTTCTGATTGAGTGAGTGAGGTTGTTAATACACTCTACATATTGTTCAAGACACCACAGCCCAGCTGATCAGGAAGATTGAGTTCTGGATGGAGTTATCAGGACGCCCAAGTGACGTCAAGTGGGACTCCCACTACTGCCAGCATTTAAAAACGGTTTTATTTACACTCCTACATAAATTTCCTAATAAAAACTTTATTTGAGACAAAGCTCGAATAATTAGAAACAATAAAAAAATAAATAAAAAAATTGCTGGAGAATTATAATTCGAGTGAATCTCAGTGAAATATATTTCTAATAATTCAAATCAGAGTAAAATTGTAACAAAATCACGTTCCGAGCATAGATATATTTATTTTTAAAAAAAGCATGCGCATGCGCATAATAACGTACAGTGATGCAGTGATACATGGGATAGTAATCCAGCCAACAATTTAAGCGAAAGTGAGAGTGCCGGGAGGAAGCGAGATATGGGGGAAGGAGAGGAGTGATGGAGAGGTGTAGGAGGGAGGGAGAGAGTGAAGCAGGGTAACAAGGAGCGTGACGCTATTAGCCTGGGAGAGATGGAGGAGGGAGAGAGTGAAGCAGTGTAACAAGGAGCGTGACGCTACTAGCCTGGTGTGGCCTCCACTCCTCAACACAGCTCGTGTTCACCATGAAAGGAATGTGTAAAAAGCTGAAACCGTGTTATTCATTAGTGTATGAAATATTGCTGCTTTTTCTGTTTTAGTCGGAATGCTCACAAATATTGCAGAGAGTCTTGACACCGAAATGAATTTCAGGATATATTTTTTTCTGAACTGCAACACCTTGATTTGATGTTTGCTTGAAATCCCTTCTGGGCTGATGCTGCTTCCATTCAGAATAGAGTCGAGTTAACAGGACTCTACAGATATTATCACTGATTCAAAAAGATCGAATATATTTTTACCCTTAGTTTATTTTAATTGGTTTTCTTGGTCTTCTGTTGCCGTCGCCTTACCGATACCTATGTAGTCCATTGTTGGTCTTGAAAGTCAGGCGTGTATATAAATTGACGAAGACAACTCCAAAGTTGCCACGGTGTGATGACCAAAACAAAACTCAAATTTCTGACTATAATTTATATAAATTTCTCTTGACATGCCTGTATGGAGAGGTAATTGACAACCATTTCGTTATTTCCCTTAAAGCGTTAGTCAGTTGTATACTGGATACGGAAAAAATCAACACTATCTCATCATTCGAGTCTGACAATGATAAAACGTGGTCTTATGGGGTACTTGTGAATTTGCTTCACTTAGTGGAGGGCAACTGACCCATGAAAGGTTGTATACTCGTACTTTAGGACGAGACCGTTGATGGTAGGGAGAGACATGAGACTTTGTGGGTGCCTATGACTGCTACAGAGGTAACAGTGGCAGGTGGAGTCATGACACAACTGTAGAGGTGACCATGACTGGAGGAGTCATGACACTGTAGAGGTGACCATGACCAGTGGAGTCACGGCACCACGAGTACAAAATAACGTCTTAACCCACTGCACACGTCGGCAGGCAGCGAGATATTATTATTATTAGCGTAAGAGAAACACCTCCTTTAAAAATGACAGGTATTAAGCTGAAAACATCCACCCATCGTCTTTACCACAAGAATCTTGAAGGAAACAGAAATGATACCCGTCCACTTCAAGGCCACCTCTGATACCACCAGTATCAAGTGAACATACGACACCCACATGTCCTGGACAGAGTGGATAGAAAAACCGATACTTAATGCCACATTAAACCATACCACGGACGGGGACAGAACCCGCGATCAGAGAGTAATAAAACTCCAGACACGTCGGTCGGGAGTTTTATGCCACATTAATTCTGATGCTGGAATCTGAAGTGTCACAAGGATAGGTAGGAGGAAGGTAGGCAAGCTAAAGGTTGTTTGTACCGGGTGGGGGGACCAGAGTATGACCTAACACAACTATGTCAGCACCTACCCGTGAGTGTGTGGTAGCGACAAAGGAATGTGTGAAGCCAACCGAGATAACTCAACATCGTGTTGGCTTACCAAGGTTACACAAGCACTCTCGCTCCGGGTACATATTTTTTCTTTTTTCGTCATATAACTATAGTGTTAAGATCACGTGATATCTTGATTACATGGTGAGACACACGTACACACACACACACACACACACACACACACACACACACACAAATAGTATATTCTTTCAGAGTGGTAGTTTTGCATATATATATATATATATATATATATATATATATATATATATATATATATATATATATATATATATATATATATATATATATATCCTGCCGAATAGGCAGAACTTGTGATCTTGGCTTAAATAGCAACGCTCATCTTGCCATATAAGACAAGTGAAAATTTGTGTATGCAATAATTTCGCCAAAATCATTCTGAACCTAACGAAGAAAATATATTTCACTGTGTTTGTTTAGTATTAAATTACTGTAAACAAATCTAAAATATATTTAGTTGGGTTAGGCTAAAATAAATTGTTCTTGTTATAATAAGGTTAGGTAAGTTTTCTAAGTTTCTTTTGGAGCAAAATTAAAATTTTTTTACATTAACATTAGTGAAAAAAATATATCTTTAAACGTATGAGAGAAAATTTTAGAAAGGACTTAATTTTAAATGAGTTCTTGCTAATTGACCAGTTTTACATATTCGGCACTACATATATATATATATATATATATATATATATATATATATATATATATATATATATATATATATATATATATATATATATATATATATATATATAATTTTTAATAACTTGTTTGCAGACACCAATTTAGTTAATGGTTTACATGAGAAAGGCTTTAAAAAATATTTTTAATTTGCGATCACAGACTAATTTTTTTGTTTTGAATTATACACAAGTGTGACGTTGTTGCGACGGCTTCATATTAAGAAAAAGTTTAACTAATGATAAATGCCTAATAAATTCTAAATCTAATGTGTATAAAAGATTTGTTGATGATTTATTGATGCTATTTAAGATTATACTCAAACGGGTTTTATTTAAGGATTAATTGAATTCCAAACGAAAGAATATTTGATAGATATCATTAATTACATTTTGATCGGCGATAGCTACCCACTATCGTTATTTAAAAAAAAATAATTAAAGAAATTCTAGGATAGTAAATTTTCACCTTTTACAATCTCAGTCAAAGTTCCTAAACAAATTTGTTATATTAAACTCCCTTTCTGTGGATACTAAGTTATTATATCTGAAAACAATGTTATATTGTTGGAAATTTTTACAAA
>NC_091381.1:2772897-2822897 GCF_038502225.1 Cherax quadricarinatus
AAAGAGAGCAGTTAACTAGGCAATCTTTCTTTCTTTCTCGTCTCATGTTACAAAATTACATATATGTAGCACCTCAAAATTAATAAACTAAAAATCATACCGAACGCGTTTTGAACGCGTTGTAGAAACTCATACGAGGGTAACCGGCAGCTCTCTGCTACAGTTATCTACAAACAGTCGTGAGATCTCCTTTGTCATTTGTAAACAAAGTTATCTACGTAAAAAAATATATCAGTATTTAGTTTTTAGTATATTATTTTGACAATTATGTATTTTTGCTCACTAGTCATAATTAAATAACATGTATATGTATATAATATATGTATATAAGATATGTGTGTAACATGTGTATATAACATATGTATTGGACAAATCAAGATAATTTTACAAATTCACTGACTTCAAATTATCGATGTTAACAGTGTACAAAATCATTATAAAATCTCTACACATACAGATTTCACAACAAAATAATATATTAATACAATTTTACCAGTTTTTGATGCTTAATTCTTAGGGATACAAGGGAACATGTCAGACTGCCCAGGGGGGCCAGAAGATGGACTAGATCTCTGGTCTAGTCCATTCCGTTAGCAGTCTGGGCTAGCCCATCCCTCTGGCAATTAAGTCTATACCAACTTTTGCTCCTAATATTTTTAACACCTGATGTATAATTGCATGGATAAAATAAATATATGCTCATTTTTTTTGCAATTTGTTAGAGTAATCTACCGTAATTGGCTTCTTTTACAGCAATTAAACTAACGTGATGAGAAACATAAACACTGACTCTGGTCATACTTAAAACTCAAGGTTCCCAAGTTGAACACAAATGGGGCGTAAAAATAAGGAGAATGAACATATATGAAAGAAACACTAATGAATTTACGTATTACTATCCAGGAAACATTTATCAAACTAGAACAAACAACTTTTTTTTTGGTAGACTAACATATATTCAAAGCAGATTTTAGTTTATTAGACACTGGCTAAACTCTTTTTGGGTAATATATTTCGGAATATTATCGTACACAAAAAAGTTCGTAAATAACTTGAAAGTGGCGATTAAGAATAGAATTTCCTTTTTTTTTGTATATTCGGAGCAGTATATATCTCTTGATGAGTATGCTCTGAGAGCAGCATATATTCTCAAGCAGTGAGTATATTTTTTTCTTAACATATAGGTAGCTTCCCACCGAGGCAGGGTAACCCGAAAAAGAAGAAACGCTCTTATCACTCACTCCATTACTGTCTTGCCAGAGGCGAATCGACAATACAGTTCAAACACGATAACGCATCTCCACCCCTCCTTCAGAGTGCAGGCACTGTACTTCCCAAGTTCAGAGTGCAGGCACTGTACTTCCCAGGTTCAGAGTGCAGGCACTGTACTTCCCAAGTTCAGAGTGCAGGCACTGTACTTCCCAGGTTCAGAGTGCAGGCACTGTACTTCCCAAGTTCAGAGTGCAGGCACTGTACTTCCCAAGTTCAGAGTGCAGGCACTGTACTTCCCAAGTTCAGAGTGCAGGCACTGTACTTCCCAAGATCAGAGTGCAGGCACTGTACTTCCCAAGTTCAGAGTGCAGGCACTGTACTTCCCAAGTTCAGAGTGCAGGCACTGTGCTTCCCAAGTTCAGAGTGCAGGCACTGTACTTCCCAAGTTCAGAGTGCAGGCACTGTACTTCCCATGTTCAGAGTGCGGGCACTATACTCCCCACCTTCAGATTGCAGGCACTGTACTTCCCATGTTCAGAGTGCGGGCACTATACTTCCCACCTCCAGGATTCAAGTCCAGCCAACTGGTTTCCCAGAATCCCTTCCTATATACTCCCTGTAAATAAACTCTGTTTATTTACATTTAGAATTTCTCTTAATGTTTGTATTAACGATTAAAACATCCTTGACTGATGGTGTACAGGTGACACACAGCCTTAATAACCCTTGTGTAGTATTTAGGCTTCAGACTAAATATTCCCTACAAAAATTATATACCCAACACATACACAGTAGTAAAACGTCTAGAGGTGTCTTACAGAGTACACATTGACAGTTCATTTTAATTCCTATTACTAGGATAAAAAATAATTAATATAACTCACTAGCGAGTTGCAGTCCTCATGATCGACGTTCAGTCGATAGGCATCAAACCTGAAAAATAAATGTACTCGCCAAGTATAAAGATCATCGCCTCACTGCGAGGTGTGAACATAAGGTCACGTATTGGTGTCTGCAAATGTTTAATACAGCCAGTAGACCAAGAGTGGTGGAGGTGACGTGCTTAATGCATGCAAGCACGCGTATCGGCACGACTCCTTCATCACCGCCCAGCATCAAGACGATGTCGGAAATTGTAGTGTTTGTTGATGGGGTAGGGGGGCGGGGGGGAGTGCTTGGGAAATTATTGGAAACTGAGAGGGAAAGGGGAGGGGAGCGCTGTTGGACTAAAAAGTGAATCAGAGGAAGGAAGAGGTGAGAGGGTATAAATGGGTGGACTTGGAGTGAGGAGATGACTAGGTTCTCAGGAAGAAAGAAACTAAAAAGTGCTTTAAAAAAGAAAAAAACTTGGTGGTGGGTAGTATTCATATTTCTGAGATGACGATAGAAGTTCAAGTTTTTCAGGTACTTTAAATAAGGTTATGGGACGCATTCACAGTTGACAAATAAATCAATGTTTCACAATTTATATAAAATAATATTTACAAACATACATTATATATATATATATATATATATATATATATATATATATATATATATATATATATATATATATATATATATATATATATATATATATATATATATATATATATATATATATATATATATATATATATATATATATATATATATATATATATGTATTTTTTTTTCAACAAGTCGGCCGTCTCCCAATGTAAACAGGTTATTTCAGAATATGCAGAACAAGCACTGTGAAAGAATAGAGAAATTCCAAGCGCTTTCGTGGCTCCTCACATTATCAAGGAACAACATTGTTCCTTGATAATGTGAGGAGTCACGAAAGCGCTTGGAATTTCTTTATTCTTTCACAGGGGTTGTTTTGCATATATATATATATATATATATATATATATATATATATATATATATATATATATATATATATATATATATATATATATATATATATGTATATATAGATAAATAGATAGATAGATAGATATCTATATATATATGTATAGATAGATAGATAGATAGATAGGTAGATATAGATATAGATAAAAAGGTCTCAAGGAAGAATATTTGGATTTCTTCCTTAAGCCATATGAATATTCCACTTCCCCTACCACCCCATCTTCTCATTCTTTTTTACCAATTGGTAAATTTTATTACATTAATATGGCACAAAAGATTTAAGAGATACATTGTTGATAAAAAGATGGTATATACAGTACATGAGGTGTGAGAGATACATGTCTAGTATATACTGTTGCGTGTTTTTCACTGATTATAATGCGAAACTCTCATCCAGCTCCTCAGAGCTGGGGCGCGTGCCCAAAATACAGCAGGCATTACCCCTCTGGAACAGCTAATTTTCTGTTCCAGCTGAGTCACTGCAACAGAAAATTAGCTGCCCTGGGATCCCTAGTTATACATATATATATATGCAAAACAACCACTGTGAAAGAATAGAGAAGTTCCAAGCTCTTTCGTGACTACTCACATTATCAAGGAACAATGAAAGTAAAGCATCAAAGGAAGGTATATAAAGGGGTAGCTCACACTTCACTATCAGATCCCACAATACCGAAACACCTGACGCGAGACAGCAGGCTCGTCGGCCGAACTAGACAGGTCATTCTTACAACCCACCAACAAACTATTCTACCCAAGAAATAAGAAATTTAAAAAATTATTTGTCCAATGTATTATTAAATTCTTCCCAAATTATATTAATTATAAATGGATCTAATTTATATAAACCAAAGGAAATATTCATATTATTGTCAAAACTGCTTTTTATGAAACAAGATTCAATTATATTCCTGTTGACCATGGACTTGCTTGATACTACTTTCTCAACTTTTTGAAAATCAATTGGATGGTTAAAATCTCTTACATGAATAAATAGAGCATTGGAATCTTGTCCAGTTCTAATGCTATATAGTCGAACGTACCAAATATCGAACGTTTCGAAAATAAGACCATTTTTCGGACAGTGTCCCAAAAATCGAACGCGTTTCAAATTTCGGACCGCCGGGTACAGGACCTGTCCACTGGCCCGCTCTGTCCTCGTCCCCGCACAGGCGCCGTGAGCAGTCTAGCTTTGTTTAAGCTTGAGTGAATACTAACCTGCGCTCTCATTCACGCATTTTACGATTATTTCGTTCTGTTTAGTACTTGTGGGACTGTGAAATAAGCTGCCATGGGCCCAAAGAAACTTGCTAGCGGTACTCCTGTGGTAAAGAAAGTGAGAAACACCATAGATGTGAAGAAGGAAATAATACAGAAGTATGAGAGTGGAGTGAGACTTGTTGAGCTTGCCAGGATGTACAGAGGATTGTGGACAGTTATTTTGTGAGACAGAAACAGACGACTGTGGACAGTTATTTTGTGAGACAGAAACAGACGACTGTGGACAGTTATTTTGTGAGACAGAAACAGACGATTGTGGAGTTATTTTGTGAGACAAACAGACGATTGTGGACAGTTATTTTGTGAGACAGAAACAGACGACTGTGGAGTTATTTTGTGAGACAAACAGACGATTGTGGACAGTTATTTTGTGAGACAGAAACAGACGATTGTGGAGTTATTTTGTGAGACAAACAGACGATTGTGGACAGTTATTTTGTGAGACAGAAACAGACGACTGTGGAGTTATTTTGTGAGACAAACAGACGATTGTGGACAGTTATTTTGTGAGACAGAAACAGACGACTGTGGAGTTATTTTGTGAGACAAACAGACGATTGTGGACAGTTATTTTGTGAGACAGAGACGATTGTGGAGTTATTTTGTGAGACAAACAGACGATTGTGGACAGTTATTTTGTGAGACAGAAACAGACGACTGTGGAGTTATTTTGTGAGACAAACAGACGATTGTGGACAGTTATTTTGTGAGACAGAAACAGACGACTGTGGAGTTATTTTGTGAGACAAACAGACGATTGTGGACAGTTATTTTGTGAGACAGAAACAGACGATTGTGGAGTTATTTTGTGAGACAAACAGACGATTGTGGACAGTTATTTTGTGAGACAGAAACAGACGACTGTGGATAGTTATTTTGTGAGACAGAAACAGAGGTCTGTAGACAGTTATTTTGTGAGACAGAAACAGAGGTCTGTAGACAGTTATTTTGTGAGACTGGGGTCCAATGACTCAAGATGCCATCACCAATCTTCAATAAAGGTAAGCAAAAATGTTATTTTATATTACTATACATAATTAAAGACTATAGCATTTGTTGTGTGTAAGTAAAACTGTAATTAATCTCTATAAACTGTATTATTTTTGTGAATATTTTTGGGTTTCTGGAACGGATTAATTGTATTTTCATTATTTCTTATGGGAAATATTGCTTCGAATTTCAGACTTTTCGAATTTAGAACTAGCTCCTGGAACGGATTAAGTTCGATTTTTGAGGTTCCACTATATTTATGTTGTTTTAATCTTAGTTCGATATTTTTACCAGTTTGACCGTAATAAACTTTATCGCAAATTTTACAAGGAATCTTATAGACATATCCATCAGCATTTTGGGGGGTATTCTTTATCAAAAGTTTTTTTACTGTATCAAGATTTTTGAATACAACTTTAATATTAAAAGTCTTAAGAAGAGAAGGCATATCAACCAAGTTTTCATGGTAAGGGAGAACCAACATATTTTTAGTTGAATAAGGCTGGTTGTCCCTTTTTGGATTGTAAAAAGTATTTCTAGCAACTTTAAAAGATTTATCAATTACATTTCTTGGGTATATCAAATCATTACCTATTTCATAAATTTTTTATATTTCCTCATCTATGAACTCTGCACTACAAATTCGTAAAGCTCTCAAAAACATTGATAAGAAAACAGACAGTTTAACTCTATCTTGATGGGAAGAATAATAGTGGACATACGAACAGTTATTTGTAGGTTTTCTGTAAATTCTGTAAACTTCACAGTGTTTGTTTTGCATATTCTGAAATCACCTGTTTACTGTGATCTTATTGCACACACACACACACACACACACACACACACACACACACACACACACACACACACACACACACACACACACACACACACACACACACACACACACACACACACACACACACACACGCACACACACACACACGCACTCACACACACATATATATATATATATATATATATATATATATATGTATATATATATATATATATATATATATATCTATATATATATATATATATATATATATATATAGATATATATATATATATATATATATAAATATATCCTAGTTAAAACCCTTTTATGTCGGTGCCTTTATTATTTTGAAAGGTTCTTGATTATAAGAAATGGAACTATTCTTTTCTTCAATAAGATCCGATTACCTTATATTGACCTTGCGCTGTATGACCCCTGCGGCTGAAATCGAAATAAACAAAGCAACTTTTATTCTGTTTTAGTCTACAGTTGGGTTTTCTTATTTCATTTACATGTGTTCACTACATTTAAGGACGAATACGTGGCCTCCTTTACTGAATATGGGAGTATGTTCAAAAGAGGCGGTAAAAATCTCATAAACCGCGCACGAATGGCAAGTCAGAAATTATTTTCTATCTTTTCAGCCTATTTCACGGCTATGAGCATCGTGTAGCTGCGTAAAGCGATGTGGTAACGAGTGGCAACGAGTGGTAGCGAGTGGTAACGAGTGGTAGCGAGTGGTAACGAGTGGTAACGAGTGGTAACTCCTCATTGAACTACAGCTACAATGGCCTCACTGTGGCGGAAAGTGCAAACCGATGCCTCAAATTTTCCCAAAAGGTTTTGTGATAACTGGTTGTCAGAAATTTGGGAAAAAGATTTAATACTGAGACTATTATAACCTTGTCGAAATGAAGGATGAAAACACGCACCTTCAAGTTCCCATATATTGATATACATTACTTAAGGTCCGCAATAGCATACACTTGACATGACTTGATTGCGCCCGGGGTGCTCTGAGCAAGACGCTACTGGGTAAAGTGATCATCACTTCAAATACATTTTAGGGAAATAATCATTATGGTGCTACTAGTATGGGATTACAGTAGATTGGATCAAGCCTTGGCCCAAACCCCGTTGAGATTTGAGCGTAAAGTAGTAGCAAGTTGAATGGTAATACCCATCCGTAGATACCCTGATATGTCCTCCACACCGCTGATAACAGCCTTCTTCTCTGTAATAGCCAGTGTGTTGTCTCCCTAAGAAGTATATTGCTCTGACGGAAATACTGTTCTTACTTACAATAAACAACGTGCGAATAAAACTTTCGCCTCTTATTTACGTGTGCGGGAAAGCAACTGGCGGCCATTGAGAATCCAATTTGACCTAGCAAAGAGCGGTGGTGGTATAAATCCAACACTCATCAATTAGCCCTGTACGTGGTCAGTGGGCGGCTTGCCTGATCAGAGGTAGGCGACTTGCCTGGCCAGAGGTAGGCGACTTGCCTGGCCAGAGGTGGGCGGCTTGCCTGTCCAGAGGAAGGAGACTTGCCTGTCCAGAGGTGGGCGGCTTGCCTGGCCAGAGGTGGAAGGCTTGTCTGATTAGAGGTGAGTATCTTATCTAGCCAGAATTGAGCGGCCTGCCTGACCAGAGGTGAGTGGTCTACTTGGCCTGAACTGGGCAGCCTGCCGACCAAACCAGAAGTGGGTGGCCTGCATGTCTGACATGAGAAATGCGGTCTGCCTGGCCAGCAATGTGTGGTATACCTGGCCAGAGGTGGGAGGTTTGCCTGGCCAGAGTTGAACATGCTGTTTTGCCAAAGGTAAGTGGCCTGCCTGGTTAGAGGAAGCTTAGCCGGGGGTGGTCAGCCTACTTGGCCAGATGTGGGCAGCCTGCCTGGCCAGAGATCTGCGGCACGAAGAGAGTGGGCGGCTAGTCCTCCAGCCATCTCACTCCCGGGTGACAAGGGGTCGCCATAATGACAAACCTGATATCATCGCAGTTGCATATATCCTAATTTCACAGATGCTATCGGCAACCTCATTTATCCAACAGTGGTAAAGCCGTGCGGAGGTGGAAAAAAGGTGGACAAAAAGGAGTAGTGAACGGATGTTGCTGTGTGACGGGCAAGAAGAACCAGGAGAAAAAATGAAGAGATATGGGCTAGGGTAACAGACTAAATTAGAATGCTGTTGTCATTATATAAGAGGATCAGTGAACAGGAAAAGGAGGAGATGAAGCAGAGGAAGGGATTGTTATTAGAGGGAATTACGGAGCGATACACTGCAGGGAGCGAAGTGCATACAGCGACGGAGTTGTCGTCTGAGTGTTCACTACGGCAGTGTTCGCCAGTCCTAGTAGGAAATAGCTACACTTCAGAAATTAAATAAGATGTTCTAAGACTGAAATACTACGCTTTAAGAAGGAAGTAAGATGTTTCAAGAATTAAGTATAATGCTTCGTAAAAGTATATAATGTTTGGGAAAGAAAGTTGATGCTTCAAGGAGAATATATGATGCTTTAAGAAGAATATATGATGCTTCAAGGAGAATATATGATGCTTCAAGAAGAATATATGATGCTTCAAGAAGAATATATGATGCTTCAAGGAGAATATATGATGCTTCAAGGAGAATATATGATGCTTCAAGGAGAATATATGATGCTTCAAGGAGAATATATGATGCTTCAAGGAGAATATATGATGCTTCAAGAAGAATATATGATGCTTCAAGAAGTATATATGATGCTTCAAGAAGAATATATGATGCTTCAAGAAGAATATATGATGCTTCAAGAAGAATATATGATGCTTCAAGAAGAATATATGATGCTTCAAGAAGAATATATGATGCTTCAAGAAGAATATATGATTGTTAGGTAAGACACATATGCAACAGTTAGGTATCTTTATTTCGAAACGTTTCGCCTACACAGTAGGCTTCTTCAGTCGAGTACAGAAAGGTTGATAGAAGCAGAAGATACTTGAAGACGATGTAATCAGTCCATCACCCTTAAAGTTTTGTTGCATATGTGTCTTATCTAACAATCTGTCGGCATTTCATACCATTTTAATGTTCAAGAATATATGATGCTTCAAGAAGAATATATGATGCTTCAAGAAGAATATATGATGCTTCAAGGAGAATATATGATGCTTCAAGGAGAATATATGATGCTTCAAGGAGAATATATGATGCTTCAAGAAGAATATATGATGCTTCAAGGAGAATATATGATGCTTCAAGGAGAATATATGATGCTTCAAGGAGAATATATGATGCTTCAAGAAGAATATATGATGCTTCAAGGAGAATATATGATGCTTCAAGGAGAATATATGATGCTTCAAGAAGAATATATGATGCTTCAAGGAGAATATATGATGCTTCAAGGAGAATATATGATGCTTCAAGGAGAATATATGATGCTTCAAGAAGAATATATGATGCTTCAAGGAGAATATATGATGCTTCAAGGAGAATATATGATGCTTCAAGGAGAATATATGATGCTTCAAGGAGAATATATGATGCTTCAAGAAGAATGCATGATGCTTCAAGAAGAATATGTGATGCTTCAAGAAGAATGCATGATGCTTCAAGGAGAATATATGATGCTTCAAGGAGATTATATGATGCTTCAAGGAGAATATATGATGCTTCAAGAAGAATATGTGATGCTTCAAGAACACGCCCCATAAGTATGTTCCCATACCAGGAACACCAGGCTTGTGAAAAGTTATTTTATCAATTCCTACCACATGCAGTGAACTTCGAAAGATATCTTAGAATGCTCAACACACCTCAACGAGCGAAATTATTTACAAACATTATCAGTCCAGAACAGGATTTAAATCTGTGCACTCTGCATCAAATACACGGTACGTTTACAGATGTAATATCTGTAAAAAAATTCTCGTATTTGCTAAGTATTCAGTATACTAATATCTCTTTCCAAGAACACTGCATGCCTGATGCTCATGGGAATGGGACACACTGCCTAGCTCCTACGAGGTGCCCATATATCTCTGGGGTTTGGTTGTGTGGCAATAGCACCGTGTACTCTGATGTAGAGTGTGCAGGGTCGAATCCTGCTGTGGAGTGAGAGATAATGTCTGTATGTCTGTATGTGTATATATACAAATAGTTTATTTTAGGGAGGCCTGGTCACAGACCGGGCCGCGGGGGCGTTGACCCCCGGAACTCTCTCCAGGTAAACTCCAGGTGTCTTATGGTGCAAAGTTCTAGAGGATAGTGGAGAGGTATATTGTAGAATTAATAATCCAAGGAAAAGTTTGAACCTTATCTCCTATCTCATTATATATATATATATATATATATATATATATATATATATATATATATATATATATATATATATATATATATATATATATATATATATATCTATATATATATATATATATATATATATATATATATATATATATATATATATATATATATATATATATATATATATATATATATATATATATATATATATATATATATATATATATATTTAAATATTTAAAATTTTTCAAAACAGATAATTCTTAGGTTATTGTAATAACTCGAAATTTTAAATTTCAAATTATTTTTCAGCACTTCAGCAACCTCTAAATTATTAAATTGAATGAAATAACACATTTCCATTATTCAGTTCAATATTTTTTAACTTTGATCAAAAATACTGAAAAATAAATTAAAACATTATTTATTCTAATGTCTGGAATTGAAAACTAAATCAGTAATAAGTTAAATTAAAAATTCTGAAACTGAAGTTGAGGATCATCAACTAGTTTGTTCCAGTGGTGTTCCCTCCAGTGGTGTTCCCTCCAGTGGTGTTCCCTCCAGTGGTGTTCCCTCCAGTGGTGTTCCCTCCAGTGGTGTTCCCTCCAGTGGTGTTCCCTCCAGTGGTGTTCCCTCCAGTGGTGTTCTCTCCAGTGGTGTTCCCTCCAGTGGTGTTCCCACCAGTGGTGTTCCCTCCAGTGGTGTTCCCTCCAGTGGTGTTCCCTCCAGTGGTGTTCCCTCCAGTGGTGTTCTCTCCAGTGGTGTTCCCTCCAGTGGTGTTCCCTCCAGTGGTGTTCCCTCCAGTGGTGTTCCCTCCAGTGGTGTTCCCGCCAGTGGTGTTCCCTCCAGTGGTGTTCCCTCCAGTGGTGTTCCCTCCAGTGGTGTTCCCTCCAGTGGTGTTCCCTCCAGTGGTGTTCCCGCCAGTGGTGTTCCCTCCAGTGGTGTTCCCGCCAGTGGTGTTCCCTCCAGTGGTGTTCCCTCCAGTGGTGTTCCCTCCAGTGGTGTTCCCTCCAGTGGTGTTCCCTCCAGTGGTGTTCCCTCCAGTGGTGTTCCCTCCAGTGGTGTTCCCTCCAGTGGTGTTCCCTCCAGTGGTGTTCCCTCCAGTGGTGTTCCCTCCAGTGGTGTTCCCTCCAGTGGTGTTCCCTCCAGTGGTGTTCACCCCATGTTTCCTCCAGTGGTGTTCACCTCAAGTTCCCTCCAGTGGTATTGATCCATGTTCCCTCCAGTGATGTTCACTCCATGTTCCCTCCAGTGGTGTTCCCTCCAGTGATGTTCACTCCATGTTCCCTCCAGTGATGTTCACCCCACGTTCCCTCCAGTGATGTTCACTCCAAGTTCCCTTCAGTGTTGTTCACCCCACGTTCCCTTCAGTGTTGTTCACCCCACTCTTCAAGAGGAGGGTGTGAACTCAGATATTTACTGCCTAAGTCTGCCACGGAGGGGACAACTATCATATTTTCTCTTCACCACTCTAGTGGATTTCCTATGTATGTGGCAGGGATGACTACCCGTGGAAGATATACACTTGTAACCCAGGGATGACTACCCGTGGAAGATATTCACTTGTAACCCAGGGATGACTACCCGTGGAAGATATTCACTTGTAACCCAGGGATGACTACCCGTGGAAGATATTCACTTGTAACCCAGGGATGACTACCCCTGGAAGATATTCACTTGTAACCCAGGGATGACTACCCGTGGAAGATATTCACTTGTAACCCAGGGATGACTACCCGTGGAAGATATACACTTGTAACCCAGGGATGACTACCCGTGGAAGATATTCACTTGTAACCCAGGTATGACTACCCGTGGAAGATATTCACTTGTAACCCAGGGATGACTACCCCTGGAAGATATTCACTTGTAACCCAGGGATGACTACCCGTGGAAGATATTCACTTGTAACCCAGGGATGACTACCCGTGGAAGATATACACTTGTAACCCAGGGATGACTACCCTTGGAAGATATACACTTGTAACCCAGGGATGACTACCCTTGGAAGATATACACTTGTAACCCAGGGATGACTACCCGTGGAAGATATTCACTTGTAACCCAGGGATGACTACCCGTGGAAGATATTCACTTGTAACCCAGGGATGACTACCCTTGGAAGATATTCACTTGTAACCCAGGGATGACTACCCGTGGAAGATATTCACTTGTAACCCAGGGATGACTACCCGTGGAAGATATACACTTGTAACCCAGGGATGACTACCCTTGGAAGATATACACTTGTAACCCAGGGATGACTACCCTTGGAAGATATACACTTGTAACCCAGGGATGACTACCCTTGGAAGATATACACTTGTAACCCAGGGATGACTACCCTTGGAAGATATACACTTGTAACCCAGGGATGACTACCCCTGGAAGATATACACTTGTAACCCAGGGATGACTACCCCTGGAAGATAAACACTTGTAACCCAGGGATGACTACCCCTGGAAGATATACACTTGTAACCCAGGGATGACTACCCCTGGAAGATATACACTTGTAACAAAGGGATGACTACCCCTGGAAGATATACACTTGTAACCCAGGGATGACTACCCCTGGAAGATATACACTTGTAACCCAGGGATGACTACCCCTGGAAGATATACACTTGTAACCCAGGGATGACTACCCCTGGAAGATATACACTTGTAACCCAGGGATGACTACCCCTGGAAGATATACACTTGTAACCCAGGGATGACTACCCCTGGAAGATATACACTTGTAACCCAGGGATGACTACCCCTGGAAGATATACACTTGTAACCCAGGGATGACTACCCGTGGAAGATATACACTTGTAACCCAGGGATGACTACCCCTGGAAGATATACACTTGTAACCCAGGGATGACTACCCGTGGAAGATATACACTTGTAACCCAGGGATGACTACCCCTGGAAGATAAACACTTGTAACCCAAAGATGACTACCCCTGGAAGATATACACTTGTAACCCAGGGATGGCTACCCCTGGAAGATATACACTTGTAACCCAGGGATGACTACCCTTGGAAGATAAACACTTGTAACCCAGGGATGACTACCCCTTGAAGATATACACTTGTAACCCAGGGATGACTACCCCTGGAAGATATACACTTGTAACCCAGGGATGACTACCCCTGGAAGATATACACTTGTAACCCAGGGATGACTACCCCTGGAAGATATACACTTGTAACCCAGGGATGACTACCCCTGGAAGATATACATTTGTAACCCAGGGACGACTACCCCTGGAAGATAAACACTTGTAACCCAAAGATGACTACCCCTGGAAGATATACACTTGTAACCCAGGGATGACTACCCCTGGAAGATATACACTTGTAACCCAGGGATGACTACCCGTGGAAGATAAACACTTGTAACCCAGGGATGACTACCCCTGGAAGATATACACTTGTAACCCAGAGATGACTACCCCTGGAAGATATACACTTGTAACCCAGGGATGACTACCCGTGAAAGATATACACTTGTAACCCAGGGATGACTACCCCTGGAAGATATACACTTGTAACCCAGGGATGACTACCCCTGGAAGATAAACACTTGTAACCCAGGGATGACTACCCCTGGAAGATATACACTTGTAACCCAGGGATGACTACCCCTGGAAGATATACACTTGTAACCCAGGGATGACTACCCCTGGAAGATAAACACTTGTAACCCAGGGATGACTTCCCCTGGAAGATATACACTTGTAACCCAGGGATGACTACCCCTGGAAGATAAACACTTGTAACCCAGGGATGACTACCCCTGGAAGATATACACTTGTAACCCAGGGATGACTACCCCTGGAAGATATACACTTGTAACCCAGGGATGACTACCCCTGGACGATATACACTTGTAACCCAGGGATGACTACCCCTGGAAGATATACACTTGTAACCCAGGGATGACTACCCCTGGAAGATAAACACTTGTAACCCAGGGATGACTACCCCTGGAAGATATACACTTGTAACCCAGGGATGACTACCCCTGGAAGATATACACTTGTAACCCAGGGATGACTACCCCTGGAAGATATACACTTGTAACCCAGGGATGACTACCCCTGGAAGATATACACTTGTAACCCAGGGATGACTACCCCTGGAAGATAAACACTTGTAACCCAGGGATGACTACCCCTGGAAGATATACACTTGTAACCCAGGGATGACTACCCCTGGAAGATATACACTTGTAACCCAGAGATGACTACCCCTGGAAGATTTACACTTGTAACCCAGGGATGACTACCCGTGGAAGATATACACTTGTAACCCAGGGATGACTACCCCTTGAAGATATACACTTGTAACCCAGGGATGACTACCCCTGGAAGATATACACTTGTAACCCAGGGATGACTACCCCTGGAAGATATACACTTGTAACCCAGGGATGACTACCCGTGGAAGATATACACTTGTAACCCAGGGATGACTACCCCTGGAAGATATACACTTGTAACCCAGGGATGACTACCCCTGGAAGATATACACTTGTAACCCAGGGATGACTACCCCTGGAAGATATACACTTGTAACCCAGGGATGACTACCCCTGGAAGATATACACTTGTAACCCAGGGATGACTACCCCTGGAAGATAAACACTTGTAACCCAAAGATGACTACCCCTGGAAGATATACACTTGTAACCCAGGGATGACTACCCCTGGAAGATATACACTTGTAACCCAGGGATGACTACCCGTGGAAGATAAACACTTGTAACCCAGGGATGACTACCCCTGGAAGATATACACTTGTAACCCAGAGATGACTACCCCTGGAAGATATACACTTGTAACCCAGGGATGACTACCCGTGGAAGATATACACTTGTAACCCAGGGATGACTACCCCTGGAAGATATACACTTGTAACCCAGGGATGACTACCCCTGGAAGATAAACACTTGTAACCCAGGGATGACTACCCCTGGAAGATATACACTTGTAACCCAGGGATGACTACCCCTGGAAGATATACACTTGTAACCCAGGGATGACTACCCCTGGAAGATAAACACTTGTAACCCAGGGATGACTACCCCTGGAAGATATACACTTGTAACCCAGGGATGACTACCCCTGGAAGATAAACACTTGTAACCAAGGGATGACTACCCCTGGAAGATATACACTTGTAACCCAGGGATGACTACCCCTGGAAGATATACACTTGTAACCCAGGGATGACTACCCCTGGAAGATATACACTTGTAACCCAGGGATGACTACCCCTGGAAGATATACACTTGTAACCCAGGGATGACTACCCCTGGAAGATAAACACTTGTAACCCAGGGATGACTACCCCTGGAAGATATACACTTGTAACCCAGGGATGACTACCCCTGGAAGATATACACTTGTAACCCAGAGATGACTACCCCTGGAAGATATACACTTGTAACCCAGGGATGACTACCCGTGGAAGATATACACTTGTAACCCAGGGATGACTACCCCTTGAAGATATACACTTGTAACCCAGGGATGACTACCCCTGGAAGATATACACTTGTAACCCAGGGATGACTACCCCTGGAAGATATACACTTGTAACCCAGGGATGACTACCCCTGGAAGATATACACTTGTAACCCAGGGATGACTACCCCTGGAAGATATACACTTGTAACCCAGGGATGACTACCCCTGGAAGATATACACTTGTAACCCAGGGATGACTACCCGTGGAAGATATACACTTGTAACCCAGGGATGACTACCCCTGGAAGATATACACTTGTAACCCAGGGATGACTACCCCTGGAAGATATACACTTGTAACCCAGGGATGACTACCCGTGGAAGATATACACTTGTAACCCAGGGATGACTACCCGTGGAAGATATACACTTATAACCCAGGGATGACTACCCCTGGAAGATATACACTTGTAACCCAGGGATGACTACCCTTGGAAGATATACACTTGTAACCCAGGGATGACTACCCCTGGAAGATATACACTTGTAACCCAGGGATGACTACCCCTGGAAGAAATACACTTGTAACCCAGGGATGACTACCCCTGGAAGATATACACTTGTAACCCAGGGATGACTACCCCTGGAAGATATACACTTGTAACCCAGGGATGACTACCCCTGGAAGATATACACTTGTAACCCAGGGATGACTACTCGTGGAAGATATACACTTGTAACCCAGGGATGACTACCCGTGGAAGATATACACTTGTAACCCAGGGATGACTACCCTTGGAAGATATACACTTGTAACCCAGGGATGACTAACCCGTGGAAGATATACACTTGTAACCCAGGGATGACTACCCCGGTGCTCCTTAGTAATCACTTCTCCTACCAGTATTTACACACCGGAGCTCAGACAACATTTCTCACGGAGGTGATGGGCTACAAAAAGGTGAACGGCACTGAAATACTTGAGACAATAATTTTTTCAGTGATTTTGACCTCGGAAAATTAGATTAGAAGTGTTATTGCGAAATAGAAGAACAAATTGGATACATATTGACAACAATAGTGAAAAGAAAAACAATGGTTTTTTTAACCTCTAAATGTTTATGAGTTATGAGATTGAGCTGATTTTTGGGTTAGGTTAGTTTCCATTATTATTATTATTATTATTATTATTATTATTATTATTATTATTATTATTATTATTATTATTATTATTATTATTATTATTATTATTATTATTATCATTATTATTATTATTATTATTATTATTATTATTATTATTATTATTATTATTATTATTATTATTTTTATTATCATTATTATTATTATTATCACTATTATTATTATTATTATTATTATTATTATTATTATTATTATTATTATTATTGTTATTATTATTATCATTATTATTATTATTATTATTAACACATCGGCCGTTTCCCACCTAGGCAGGGTGGCCCGAAAAAGAAAAATTTTCATCATCATTCACTCCATCACTGTCTTACCAGAAGGGTGCTTTACACTACAGTTTTTAAACTGCAACATTAACACCCCTCCTTCAGAGTGTAGACACTGTTCTTCCCATCTCCAGGACTCAAGTCCGGACTGCCAGTTTACCTGAATCCCTTCGTAAATGTTACTTTGCTAACACTCAATAATACACATATAACCAGCACATAGGAGAATGGAACTTATGAAGACGTTTCGGTTTAAGTTATTTATCCATTGTTCCACTCACGGTATTCTGTTTTTTTGCTCTTTATCAACAAAAAACAAGTTGAAAAAAATAGCACTGATATGTGTGACAGCGAGGTTGTCGAGAAAAAAAACACGTAGTGAATAATTGTGAACATTGATCACTAGTGGTGCGAGAAACTGGTTGTATGGAGAAGAAACCTTCATCTTGGATTGGAAGATGACAACATCAAGAAGCTGGCAGTGACACAGACGCTTACTATAATCATCAAATATGCTTCATTTCCAGGTAACTTAAGATAGAACTCCTAACATCCTACGAGGTCTCGAATTAAAGTTGTGGTACGATAAAGAGTGATCTTATAGCACAAGTTCCCTTCAAAGAAAGTACTTTGATGCCGGACAAGCTGTTGAGCTAGGGAATTGGAGCAACTCTCCTCATAGCTGGATCATTACTGACTACCTGCCTGGGTGGGCCGGGACATGACCGACGAACCACCTACTACTACTACTACTACTACTACAACTACTACTACTCCTGACTACTTCCATTTCTCCAGGTGTGAACGGATTATACGGGTATTGAGCTTCCCTATGGCTGTACTACTAACAACAGTGGCACAAGCCAGTATGTTGCCCCTGGTTCTCACAGCAGTATAAATGGTAATAACAGAGTGGGACACTGGCTAGAGGGAGCACATTATATAGTAGCAGCAATAAAAAACGGTAAGTAGGAGGTGAGGCAATAAATAAGGGCAGATGACACGGAGATGAGGTGACATTATATAAAAATCATATTTGGACTCTTAAGTAGATGTTAACCTGGTTACTAAGACTGCCACAGCAACATCTTACCACGCAAGTTACAGCGGTTACTTCTGTTGCCCAAGTGTATGTATGTGTGTGTGTGTGTACTCATCTAGTTGTGGTTGCAGGGGGTTGAGCTAGTACTCACCTAATTGTACTCACCTAATTGTGGTTGCAGGGGTCGAGACTCAGCTCCTGGCCCCGCCTCTTCACTGATCGCTACTGGATCCTCTCTCTCTCTGCTTCCTGAGCTTTGTCATACCTCTTCTTAAAACTATGTATGGTTCCTGCCTCCACTACTTCACTTGCTAGGCTATTCCACTTGCTGACAACTCTATGACTGAAGAAATACTTCCTAACGTCCCTGTGACTCGTCTGAGTCTTCAGCTTCCAGTTGTGACCCCATGTCCCTGTGTCCCCTCTCTGGAACATCCTATCTCTGTCCACCTTGTCTATTCCCCGCAGTATCTTGTATGTCGTTATCATGTCTCCCCTGACCCTTCTGTCCTCCAGTGTCGTCAGTCCGATTTCCCTTAACCTTTCCTCGTACGACATTCCCTTGAGCTCTGGGACTAGCCTTGTTGCAAACCTTTGTACTTTCTCTAACTTCTTGACGTGCTTGACCAGGTGTGGGTTCCAGACTGGTGCTGCATACTCCAGTATGGGCCTAACATACACAGTGTACAGTGTCTTGAACGATTCCTTATTAAGGTATCGGAACGCTATTCTCAGGTTTGCCAGGCGCCCGTATGCTGCAGCGGTTATTTGGTTGATGTGTGCCTCCGGTGATGTGCTCGGTGTTATGGTCACCCCAAGGTCTTTCTCCCTGAGTGAGGTCTGTAGTCTTTGTCCACCTAGCCTATACTCTGTCTGCGGTCTTCTTTGCCCCTCCCCAATCTTCATGACTTTGCATTTGGCTGGATTGAATTCGAGAAGCCAGTTGCTGGACCACATGTCCAGCCTGTCCAGGTCTCTTTGCAGTCCTGCCTCATCCTCGTCCGATTTAATTCTCCTCATCAACTTCACGTCATCTGCGAACAGGGACACTTCAGAGTCTATTCCTTCCATCATGTCGTTCACATATATCTAAAATAGAACTGGTCCTAGAACTGACCCCTGTGGGACCCCGCTCCTAACAGGCGCCCACTGTGATACCTCTTCACGTACCATGACTCGTTGCTGCCTCCCTGTCAGGTATTCCCTTATCCATTGCAGTGCCCTCCCTTTTACGTGCGCCTGATCCTCCAGCTTCTGCACTAATCTCTTGTGGGGAACTGTGTCAAAGGCCTTCCTGCAGTCTAGGAAAACGCAATCTACCCACCCCTCTCTCTCGTGTCTTACTTCTGTTACCTTGTCATAAAACTCCAGGAGGTTTGTGATACAAGATTTGCCTTCCATGAACCCATGCTGGTTTTCATTTATAATCTTGTTCCTTTCCAGGTGTTCGACCACTCTCCTCCTGATAATCTTCTCCATGACTTTGCACACAATACATGTCAGAGACACAGGTCTGTAGTTTAGTGCCTCGTTTCTGTTTCCTTTCTTAAATATGGGGACTACATTAGCTGTCTTCCATTTTTCAGGTAGTTGCCCAGTTTCAAGGGATGTGTTGAAGATTGTGGTTAGAGGCACGCACAGCATCTCTGCTCCTTCTCTAAGGACCCATGGGGAGATGTTGTCCGGTCCCATCGCCTTTGAGGTGTCAAGGTCATTAAGAGCTTCTTCACCTCCTCCTCAGTTGTTCGTATGTCATCCAACACTTGTTGGTATATTCCCTCTTGATGTTCCCTTCTGTGCTGTCTTCCCACAGCCCTTCCTGTCTCTACTGTAAAAACTTCCTTAAATCTCCTGTTCAGCTCCTCACATACTAGCCAGTGTGTGTGTATGTGTGTGTGTGTGTGTGTGTGTGTGTGTGTGTGTGTGTGTGTGTGTGTGTGTGTGTGTGTGTGTGTGTGTGTGTGTGTGTGTGTGTGTGTGTGTGTGTGTGTGTGTGTGTGTGTGTGTTTGTGTGTGTGCGTGTGTGTGTGTGTGTGTGTGTGTGTGTGTGTGTGTGTGTGTGTGTGTGTGTGTACTCACCTATTTGTACTCACCTATTTGTGGTTGCAGGGGTCGAGTCACAGCTCCTGGCCCCGCCTCTTCGCTGATTGCTACTAGGTCCTCTCTCTCCCTGCCCCATGAGCTCTATCATACCTCGCCTTAAAACTATGTATGGTTCCCGCCTCCACTACGTCACTTTCTAGGCTATTCCACGGCCTGACTACTCTATGACTGAAGAAATACTTCCTAACATCCCTTTGATTCATCTGAGTCTTCAACTTCCAATTGTGACCTCTTGTGTCTGTGTCCCTTCTCTGGAACATCCCGTCTTTGTCCACCTTGTCTATTCCGCGCAGTATTTTATATGTCGTTATCATGTCTCCCCTGACCCCCCTGTCCTCCAGTGTCGTCAGGCCGATTTCCCTCAATCTTTCTTCGTAGGACAATCCCCGTAGCTCTGGGACTAGTCTTGTTGCAAACCTTTTCACTTTCTCTAATATTTTGACGTGCTTGACTAGGTGTAGATTCCAAACTGGTGCTGCATACTCCAGTATGGGCCTGACGTAGATGGAATACAGAGTCTTAAACGAATCCTTACTGAGGTATCGGAACGCTATCCGTAGGTTTGCCAGGCGCCCGTATGCTGCAGCAGTTATCTGATTGATGTGCGCCTCAGGAGATATGCCTCAGGAGATATGCTCGGTGTTATGCTCACCCCCAGATCTTTTTCCTTAAGTGAGGTTTGCAGACTTTGGCCATCTAAACTATATTGTGCCTGCGGTCTTCTTTGCCCTTCCCCAATCTTCATGACTTATATGCCTTATATGCCTTCCTGTTAACCTTTTATTTATATAGTTTCTTGATAATGTGAGAAATCACAAAAGTGCTTGCAATTCTACTTTTTTTCACAGTGGTTTACCAGTATATTGTGATATCAGCTGTTTACCATGATTTTATCACGGTGGCAGGGAAGGCGGCATTAATAGTCATGGTGGCAGGGAAGGCGGCAACATTAGTCATGGTGGTAGGGAAGATGGCAATAATAGTCATGGTGGCAGGGAAGGTGGCAGTTAGAGTCATGGTGGCACGGAAGTTGGCAATAAGAGTCATGGTGGCAGGGAAGGTGGCAATAAGAGTCATGGTGGCAGAGAAGGTGGCAATAAGAGTCATGGTGGCAGAGAAGGTGGCAACAAGAGTCATGGTGGAAGGGAAGAGGGTAATAAGAGTAATGGTGGCAGGGAAGGTTGCAATAAGAGTCATAGTGGTAGGGAAGGTGTAAGGGAAAGTGGCAATAAGAGTCATGGTGGCAGGGAAGGTGTAAGGGAAGGTGGCAATAAGAGTCAAGGTTGCAGGGAAGGTGGAAGGGAAGGTGGCAATAAGAGTCATGGTGGTAGGGAAGGAGGAAGGGAAGGTGGCAATAAGAGTCATGGTGGCAGGGAAGGTGGAATGGAAGGTGGCAATAAGAATCATGGTGGCAGGGAAGGTTGAAGGGAAGGTGGCAATAAGAGTCATGGTGACAGGGAAGGTGGCAATAAGAGTCATGGTGGTAGGGAAGGTGGCAGAGGGAAGGTGGCAGGGAAGGTGGAAGGGAAGGTGGCAATAAGAGTCATATTGGCAGGGAAGGTGGAAGGGAAGGTGGCAATAAGAGTCATGGTGGCAGGGAAGGTGGAAGGGAAGGTGGCAATAAGAGTCATGGTGGCAGGGAAGGTGGCAATAAGAGTCATGGTGGCAGGGAAGGTGGCAATAAGAGTCATGGTGGCAGGGAAGGTGGCAATAAGAGTCATGGTGGCAGGGAAGGTGGCAATAAGAGTCATGGTGGCAGAGAAGGTGGCAATAAGAGTCATGGTGACAGAGAAGGTGGCAATAAGAGTCATGGTGGAAGGGAAGGTGGCAATAAGAGTCATGGTGGAAAGAAAGGTGGCAATAAGAGTCATGGTGGCAGGGAAGGTGACAATAAGAGTCAAGGTGGCAGGGAACGTGGCAATAAGAGTAAGGTTGGCAGGGAAGGTTGCAATAAGAGTCATGGTGGCAGGGAAGGTGGCAATAAGAGTCATGGTGTCAGGGAAGGTGGCAATAAGAGTCATGGTGGCAGGGAAGGTGGCAATAAGACTCATGGTGGCAGGGAAGGTGGCAATAAGAGTCATGGTGGCAGAGAAGGTGACAATAAGAGTCATGGTGACAGAGAAGGTGGCAATAAGAGTCATGGTGGAAGGGAAGGTGTCAATAAGAGTCATGGTGGAAAGGAAGGTGGCAATAAGAGTCAAGGTGGCAGGGAACGTGGCAATAAGAGTAAGGTTGGCAGGGAAGGTTGCAATAAGAGTCATGGCGGCAGAGAAGGTGGCAATAAGAGTAATGGTGGCAGGGAAGGTGGCAATAAGAGTCATGGTGGCAGAGAAGGTGGCAATAAGAGTAATGTTGGCAGGGAAGGTGGCAATAAGACTCATGGTGGCAGGGAAGGTGGCAATAAGAGTCATGGTGGCAGGGAAGGTGGCAATAAGAGTAATGGTGGCAAGGAAGGTGGAAATAAGAGTCATGGTGGCAGGGAAGGTGGCAATAAGAGTAATGGTGGAAGGGAAGGTGGCAATAAGAGTCATGGTGGCAGGGAAGGTGGCAATAAGAGTCATGGTGGCAGTGAAGGCGGCAATAAAAGTCATGGTAGCAGGGAAGGTGGCAATAAGAGTAATGGTGGCAGGGAAGGTGGCAATAGAGTCATGGTGGCCGGGAAGGTGGCAATAAGAGTAATGGTGGCAGGAAAGGTGGCAATAAGAGTCATGGTGGCAGAGAATGTGGCAATAAGAGTCATGGTGGCAGGGAAGGTGGCAATAAGAGCAATGGTCGCAGGGAAGGTGGCAATAAGAGTAATGGTGGCAAGGAAGGAGGCAATAAGAGTCATGGTGGCAGGGAAGGTTGCAATAAGAGTAATGGTGGCAGGGAAGGTGGCAATACGAGTCATGGTGGCAAGGAAGGTGGCAATAAGAGTCATGGTGGCAGGGAAGGTGGCAATAAGAGTAATGGTAGCAGGGAAGGTGGCAATAAGAGTAATGGTGGCAGGGAAGGTGGCAATAAGAGTCATGGTAGCAGGGAAGGTGGCAATAAGAGTCGTGGTGGCAGGGAAGGTGGCAATAAGAGTCATGGTGGCAGGGAAATTGGCAATAAGAGTAATGGTGGCAGGGAAGGTGGCAATAAGAGTCATGGCGGCAGAGAAGGTGGCAATAAGCGTAATGGTGGCAGGGAAGGTGGCAATAAGAGTCATGGTGGCAGAGAAGGTGGCAATAAGAGTAATGGTGGCAGGGAAAGTGGCAATAAGAGTAATTGTGGCAGGGAAGGTGGCAATAAGAGTCATGGTGGTAGGGAAGGTGGCAATAAGAGTCATGGTGGAAGGGAAGGTGTCAATAAGAGTCATGGTGGAAAGGAAGGTGGAAATAAGAGTCAAGGTGGCAGGGAACGTGGCAATAAGAGTAAGGTTGGCAGGGAAGGTTGCAATAAGAGTCATGGCGGCAGAGAAGGTGGCAATAAGAGTCATGGTGGCAGGGAAGGAGGCAATAAGAGTAATGGTGGAAGGGAAGGTGGCAATAAGAATCATGGTGGCAGGGAAGGTGTCAATAAGAGTCATGGTGGCGGTGAAGGCGGCAATAAAAGTCATGGTGGCAGGGAAGGTGGCAATAAGAGTAATGGTGGCAGGGAAGGTGCCGATAGAGTCATGGTGGCCGGGAAGATGGCAATAAGAGTAATGGTGGCAGGAAAGTTGGCAATAAGAGTCATGGTGGCAGAGAATGTGGCAATAAGAGTCATGGTGGCAGGGAAGGTGGCAATAAGAGCAATGGTGGCAGGGAAGGTGACAATAAGAGTAATGGTGGCAAGGAAGGAGGCAATAAGAGTCATGGTGGCAGGGAAGGTTGCAATAAGAGTAATGGTGGCAGGGAAGGTGGCAATACGAGTCATGGTGGCAAGGAAGGTGGCAATAAGAGACATGGTGGCAGGGAAGGTGGCAATAAGAGTAATGGTGGCAGGGAAGGTGGCAATAAGAGTAATGGTGGCAGGGAAGGTGGCAATAAGAGTAATGGTGGCAGGGAAGGTGGCAATAAGAGTCATGGTGGCAGTGAAGGCGGCAATAAAAGTCATGGTGGCAGGGAAGGCGGCAATAAGAGTCATGGTGGCAGGGAAGGTGGCAATAAGAGTAATGGTGGCAGGGAAGGTGGCAATAAGAGTCATGGTGGCAGAGAAGGTGGCAATAAGAGTAATGGTGGCAGGGAAAGTGGCAATAAGAGTAATGGTGGCAGGGAAGGTGGCAATAAGAGTCATGGTGGCAGGGAAGGTGGCAATAAGAGTAATGGTGGCAAGGAAGGTGGCAATAAGAGTCATGGTGGCAGGGAAGGTGGCAATAAGAGTCATGGTGGCAGTGAAGGTGGCAATAAGAGTCATGGTGGCAGTGAAGGCGGCAATAAAAGTCATGGTGGCAGGGAAGGTGGCAATAAGAGTAATGGTGGCAGGGAAGGTGGCAATAGAGTCATGGTGGCCGGGAAGGTGGCAATAAGAGTAATGGTGGCAGGAAAGGTGGCAATATGAGTCATGGTGGCAGAGAAGGTGGTAATAAGAGTCATGGTGGCAGAGAAGGTGGCAATAAGAGCAATGGTGGCAGGGAAGGTGGCAATAAGAGTAATGGTGACAAGGAAGGAGGCAATAACAGTCATGGTGCAAGGGAAGGTGGCAATAAGAGTAATGGTGGTAGGGAAGGTGGCAATACGAGTCATGGTGGCAAGGAAGGTGGCAATAAGAGTCATGGTGGCAGGGAAGGTGGCAATAAGAGTCATGATGGCAGGGAAGGTGGCAATAAGAGTCATGGTGGCAGGGAAGGTGGCAATACGAGTCATGGTGGCAGGGAAGGTGGCAATAAGATTCTTGGTGGCAGAGAAGGTGGCAATAAGAGTAATGGTGGCAGGGAAGGTGGCAACAAGAGTCATGGTGACTTAGAAGGTGGCAATAAGAGTCATGGTGGAAGGGAAGGTGGCAATAAGAGTCATGGTGGAAGGGAAGGTGGCAATAAGAGTCATGGTGGAAGGGAAGGTGGCAATAAGAGTCAAGGTGGCAGGGAACGTGGCAATAAGAGTAAGGTTGGCAGGGAAGGTTGCAATAAGAGTCATGGTGGCAGGGAAGGTGGCAATAAGAGTCATGGTGGCAGGGAAGGTGGCAATAAAAGTCATGGTGGCAGGGAAGGTGGCAATAGAGTCATGGTGGCCGGGAAGGTGGCAATAAGAGTCATGGAGGCAGAGAAGGTGGCAATAAGAGTCATGGTGGCAGAGAAGGTGGCAATAAGAGCAATGGTGGCAGGGAAGGTGGCAATAAGAGTCATGGAGGCAGGGAAGGTGGCAATAAGAGTCATGGTGGCAGAGAAGGTGGCAATAAGAGCAATGGTGGCAGGGAAGGTGGCAATAAGAGTCATGGTGGCAGGGAAGGTGGCAGTAGGAGTCATGGTGGCAGGGAAGGTGTCAATAAGAGTAATGGTGGCAGGGAAGGTTGCAATACGAGTCATGGTGGCAGGGAAGGTGGCAATAAGATTCATGGTGACAGGGAAGGTGGCAATAAGAGTCATGGTGGCAGGGAAGGTGGCAGTAGGAGTCATGGTGGCAGGGAAGGTGGCAATAAGAGTAATGGTGGCAGGGAAGGTTGCAATACGAGTCATGGTGGCAGGGAAGGTGGCAATAAGATTCATGGTGACAGGGAAGGTGGCAATAAGAGTCATGGTGGCAGGGAAGGTGGCAATAAGAGTAACTGTGGCAGGGAAGGTAGCAATAAGAGTCATGGTGGCAAGGAAGGTGGCAATAAGAGTAATGGTGGCAGGGAAGGGGGCAATAAGAGTCATGGTGACAGGGAAGGTGGCAATAAGAGTCATGGTGTTAGGGAAGGTGGCAGAGGGAAGGTGGCAGGGAAGGTGGAAGGGAAGGTGGCAATAAGAGTCATGGTGGTAGGGAAGGTGGAAGGGAAGGTGGCAATAAGAGTCATGGTGGCAGGGAAGGTGGCAGGGAAGGTGGCAATAAGAGTCATGGTGGTAGGGAAGGTGGAAGGGAATGTGGAAATAAGAGTCATGGTGGCAGGGAACGTGGAAGGGAAGGTGGCAATAAGAGTCATGGTGGCAAGGAAGGTGGAAGGGAAGGTGGCAATAAGAGTCATGGTGGAAGGGAAGGTGGCAATAAGACCCATGGTGCCAGGGAAGGTGGCAATAAGAGTCATGGCGGCAGGGAAGGTGGTAATAAGAGTCATGGTGGCAGAGAAGGTGGCAATAAAAGTCATAGTGGCAGAGAAGGTGGCAATAAGAGTCATGGTGACGGAGAAGGTGGCAATGAGAGTCATGGTGGATGGGAAGGTGGCAATAAGAGTCATAGTGGAAGGGAAGGTGGCAATAAGAGTCAAGGTGGTAGGGAACGTGGCAATAAGAGTAAGGTTGGCAGGGAAGGTTGCAATAAGAGTCATGGTGGCAGGGAAGGTGGCAATAAGAGTCATGGTAGCAGGGAAGGTGGCAATAAGAGTCATGGTGGCAGGGAAGTTGGCAATAAAATTCATGGTGGCAGGGAAGGTGGCACTAAGAGTAATGGTGGCAGGGAAGGTGGCAATAGAGTCATGGTGGCCGTGAAGGTGGCAATAAGAGTAATGATGGCAGGGAAGGTGGCAATAAGAGTCATGGTGGCAGGGAAGGTGGCAATAACAATCATGGTGGCAGGGAAGGTGGCAATAAGAGCAATGGTGGCAGGGAAGGTGGCAATAAGAGTCATGGTGGCAGGGAAGGTGGCAATAAGAGTCAGTGTGGCAGGGAAGGTGGCAATAAGAGTAATGGTGGCAGGGAAGGTTGCAATACGAGTCATGGTGGCAGGGAAGGTGTCAATAAGAGTCATGGTGACAGGGAAGGTGGCAATAAGAGTCATGGTGGCAGGGAAGGTGGCAGTAAGAGTAACTGTGGCAGGGAAGGTAGCAATAAGAGTCATGGTGGCAAGGAAGGTGGCAATAAGAGTAATGGTGGCAGGGAAGGTGGCAGTAAGTGTAATGGTGGCAGGGAAGGTGGCAAAACGAGTAAGGGTGGCAGGGAAGGTGGCAATAAGAGTCATGGTGGCAGGGAAGTTGGCAATAAGAGTCATGGTGGCAGGGAAGGTGGCAATAAGAGCCATGGTGCCAGGGAAGGTGGCAATAAGAGTCATGGTGGCAGGGAAGGTGGTAATAAGAGTCATGGTGGCAGAGAAGGTGGCAATAAGAGTCATAGTGGCAGAGAAGGTGGCAATAAGAGTCATGGTGACGGAGAAGGTGGCAATGAGAGTCATGGTGGAAGGGAAGGTGGCAATAAGAGTCATGGTGGAAGGGAAGGTGACAATAAGAGTCAAGGTGGCAGGGAACGTGGCAATAAGAGTAAGGTTGGCAGGGAAGGTTGCAATAAGAGTCATGGTGGCAGGGAAGGTGGCAATAAGAGTCATGGTAGCAGGGAAAGTGGCAATAAGAGTCATGGTGGTAGGGAAGGTGGCAATACGAGTCATGGTGGCAAGGAAGGTGGCAATAAGAGTCATGGTGGCAGGGAAGGTGGCAATAAGAGTCATGATGGCAGGGAAGGTGGCAATAAGAGTCATGGTTGCAGGGAAGGTGGCAATACGAGTCATGGTGGCAGGGAAGGTGGCAATAAGATTCTTGGTGGCAGAGAAGGTGGCAATAAGAGTAATGGTGGCAGGGAAGGTGGCAACAAGAGTCATGGTGACTTAGAAGGTGGCAATAAGAGTCATGGTGGAAGGGAAGGTGGCAATAAGAGTCATGGTGGAAGGGAAGGTGGCAATAAGAGTCATGGTGGAAGGGAAGGTGGCAATAAGAGTCAAGGTGGCAGGGAACGTGGCAATAAGAGTAAGGTTGGCAGGGAAGGTTGCAATAAGAGTCATGGTGGCAGGGAAGGTGGCAATAAGAGTCACGGTGGCAGGGAAGGTGGCAATAAGAGTCATGGTGGCAGGGAAGGTGGCAATAAAAGTCATGGTGGCAGGGAAGGTGGCAATAGAGTCATGGTGGCCGGGAAGGTGGCAATAAGAGTAATGGTGGCAGGGAAGGTGGCAATAAGAGTCATGGAGGCAGGGAAGGTGGCAATAAGAGTCATGGTGGCAGAGAAGGTGGCAATAAGAGCAATGGTGGCAGGGAAGGTGGCAATAAGAGTCATGGTGGCAGGGAAGGTGGCAGTAGGAGTCATGGTGGCAGGGAAGGTGTCAATAAGAGTAATGGTGGCAGGGAAGGTTGCAATACGAGTCATGGTGGCAGGGAAGGTGGCAATAAGGTTCATGGTGACAGGGAAGGTGGCAATAAGAGTCATGGTGGGAGGGAAGGTGGCAGTAGGAGTCATGGTGGCAGGGAAGGTGGCAATAAGAGTAATGGTGGCAGGGAAGGTTGCAATACGAGTCATGGTGGCAGGGAAGGTGGCAATAAGATTCATGGTGACAGGGAAGGTGGCAATAAGAGTCATGGTGGCAGGGAAGGTGGCAATAAGAGTAACTGTGGCAGGGAAGGTAGCAATAAGAGTCATGGTGGCAAGGAAGGTGGCAATAAGAGTAATGGTGGCAGGGAAGGGGGCAATAAGAGTCATGGTGACAGGGAAGGTGGCAATAAGAGTCATGGTGTTAGGGAAGGTGGCAGAGGGAAGGTGGCAGGGAAGGTGGAAGGGAAGGTGGCAATAAGAGTCATGGTGGTAGGGAAGGTGGAAGGGAAGGTGGCAATAAGAGTCATGGTGGCAGGGAAGGTGGCAGGGAAGGTGGCAATAAGAGTCATGGTGGTAGGGAAGGTGGAAGGGAAGGTGGCAATAAGAGTCATGGTGGCAGGGAAAGTGGAAGGGAAGGTGGCAATAAGAGTCATGGTGGCAAGGAAGGTGGAAGGGAAGGTGGCAATAAGAGTCATGGTGGAAGGGAAGGTGGCAATAAGACCCATGGTGCCAGGGAAGGTGGCAATAAGAGTCATGGCGGCAGGGAAGGTGGTAATAAGAGTCATGGTGGCAGAGAAGGTGGCAATAAAAGTCATAGTGGCAGAGAAGGTGGCAATAAGAGTCATGGTGACGGAGAAGGTGGCAATGAGAGTCATGGTGGATGGGAAGGTGGCAATAAGAGTCATGGTGGAAGGGAAGGTGGCAATAAGAGTCAAGGAGGTAGGGAACGTGGCAATAAGAGTAAGGTTGGCAGGGAAGGTTGCAATAAGAGTCATGGTGGCAGGGAAGGTGGCAATAAGAGTCATGGTAGCAGGGAAGGTGGCAATAAGAGTCATGGTGGCAGGGAAGTTGGCAATAAAATTCATGGTGGCAGGGAAGGTGGCACTAAGAGTAATGGTGGCAGGGAAGGTGGCAATAGAGTCATGGTGGCCGTGAAGGTGGCAATAAGAGTAATGATGGCAGGGAAGGTGGCAATAAGAGTCATGGTGGCAGGGAAGGTGGCAATAACAATCATGGTGGCAGGGAAGGTGGCAATAAGAGCAATGGTGGCAGGGAAGGTGGCAATAAGAGTCATGGTGGCAGGGAAGGTGGCAATAAGAGTCATGGTGGCAGGGAAGGTGGCAATAAGAGTAATGGTGGCAGGGAAGGTTGCAATACGAGTCATGGTGGCAGGGAAGGTGTCAATAAGAGTCATGGTGACAGGGAAGGTGGCAATAAGAGTCATGGTGGCAGGGAAGGTGGCAGTAAGAGTAACTGTGGCAGGGAAGGTAGCAATAAGAGTCATGGTGGCAAGGAAGGTGGCAATAAGAGTAATGGTGGCAGGGAAGGTGGCAGTAAGTGTAATGGTGGCAGGGAAGGTGGCAAAACGAGAAAGGGTGGCAGGGAAGGTGGCAATAAGAGTCATGGTGGCAGGGAAGTTGGCAATAAGAGTCATGGTGGCAGGGAAGGTGGCAATAAGAGCCATGGTGCCAGGGAAGGTGGCAATAAGAGTCATGGTGGCAGGGAAGGTGGTAATAAGAGTCATGGTGGCAGAGAAGGTGGCAATAAGAGTCATAGTGGCAGAGAAGGTGGCAATAAGAGTCATGGTGACGGAGAAGGTGGCAATGAGAGTCATGGTGGAAGGGAAGGTGGCAATAAGAGTCATGGTGGAAGGGAAGGTGGCAATAAGAGTCAAGGTGGCAGGGAACGTGGCAATAAGAGTAAGGTTGGCAGGGAAGGTTGCAATAAGAGTCATGGTGGCACGGAAGGTGGCAATAAGAGTCATGGTAGCAGGGAAAGTGGCAATAAGAGTCATGGTGGTAGGGAAGGTGGCAATACGAGTCATGGTGGCAAGGAAGGTGGCAATAAGAGTCATGGTGGCAGGGAAGGTGGCAATAAGAGTCATGATGGCAGGGAAGGTGGCAATAAGAGTCATGGTGGCAGGGAAGGTGGCAATACGAGTCATGGTGGCAGGGAAGGTGGCAATAAGATTCTTGGTGGCAGAGAAGGTGGCAATAAGAGTAATAGTGGCAGGGAAGGTGGCAACAAGAGTCATGGTGACTTAGAAGGTGGCAATAAGAGTCATGGTGGAAGGGAAGGTGGCAATAAGAGTCATGGTGGAAGGGAAGGTGGCAATAAGAGTCATGGTGGAAGGGAAGGTGGCAATAAGAGTCAAGGTGGCAGGGAACGTGGCAATAAGAGTAAGGTTGGCAGGGAAGGTTGCAATAAGAGTCATGGTGGCAGGAAAGGTGGCAATAAGAGTCACGGTGGCAGGGAAGGTGGCAATAAGAGTCATGGTGGCAGGGAAGGTGGCAATAAAAGTCATGGTGGCAGGGAAGGTGGCAATAGAGTCATGGTGGCCGGGAAGGTGGCAATAAGAGTAATGGTGGCAGGGAAGGTGGCAATAAGAGTCATGGAGGCAGGGAAGGTGGCAATAAGAGTCATGGTGGCAGAGAAGGTGGCAATAAGAGCAATGGTGGCAGGGAAGGTTGCAATAAGAGTCATGGTGGCAGGGAAGGTGGCAGTAGGAGTCATGGTGGCAGGGAAGGTGTCAATAAGAGTAATGGTGGCAGGGAAGGTTGCAATACGAGTCATGGTGGCAGGGAAGGTGGCAATAAGATTCATGGTGACAGGGAAGGTGGCAATAAGAGTCATGGTGGGAGGGAAGGTGGCAGTAGGAGTCATGGTGGCAGGGAAGGTGGCAATAAGAGTAATGGTGGCAGGGAAGGTTGCAATACGAGTCATGGTGGCAGGGAAGGTGGCAATAAGATTCATGGTGACAGGGAAGGTGGCAATAAGAGTCATGGTGGCAGGGAAGGTGGCAATAAGAGTAACTGTAGCAGGGAAGGTAGCAATAAGAGTCATGGTGGCAACGAAGGTGGCAATAAGAGTAATGGTGGCAGGGAAGGGGGCAATAAGAGTCATGGTGACAGTGAAGGTGGCAATAAGAGTCATGGTGTTAGGGAAGGTGGCAGAGGGAAGGTGGCAGGGAAGGTGGAAGGGAAGGTGGCAATAAGAGTCATGGTGGTAGGGAAGGTGGAAGGGAAGGTGGCAATAAGAGTCATGGTGGCAGGGAAGGTGGCAGGGAAGGTGGCAATAAGAGTCATGGTGGTAGGAAAGGTGGAAGGGAAGGTGGCAATAAGAGTCATGGTGGCAGGGAAAGTGGAAGGGAAGGTGGCAATAAGAGTCATGGTGGCAAGGAAGGTGGAAGGGAAGGTGGCAATAAGAGTCATGGTGGAAGGGAAGGTGGCAATAAGACCCATGGTGCCAGGGAAGGTGGCAATAAGAGTCATGGCGGCAGGGAAGGTGGTAATAAGAGTCATGGTGGCAGAGAAGGTGGCAATAAAAGTCATAGTGGCAGAGAAGGTGGCAATAAGAGTCATGGTGACGGAGAAGGTGGCAATGAGAGTCATGGTGGATGGGAGGGTGGCAATAAGAGTCATGGTGGAAGGGAAGGTGGCAATAAGAGTCAAGGTGGTAGGGAACGTGGCAATAAGAGTAAGGTTGGCAGGGAAGGTTGCAATAAGAGTCATGGTGGCAGGGAAGGTGGCAATAAGAGTCATGGTAGCAGGGAAGGTGGCAATAAGAGTCATGGTGGCAGGGAAGTTGGCAATAAAATTCATGGTGGCAGGGAAGGTGGCACTAAGAGTAATGGTGGCAGGGAAGGTGGCAATAGAGTCATGGTGGCCGTGAAGGTGGCAATAAGAGTAATGATGGCAGGGAAGGTGGCAATAAGAGTCATGGTGGCAGGGAAGGTGGCAATAACAATCATGGTGGCAGGGAAGGTGGCAATAAGAGCAATGGTGGCAGGGAAGGTGGCAATAAGAGTCATGGTGGCAGGGAAGGTGGCAATAAGAGTCATGGTGGCAGGGAAGGTGGCAATAAGAGTAATGGTGGCAGGGAAGGTTGCAATACGAGTCATGGTGGCAGGGAAGGTGTCAATAAGAGTCATGGTGACAGGGAAGGTGGCAATAAGAGTCATGGTGGCAGGGAAGGTGGCAGTAAGAGTAACTGTGGCAGGGAAGGTAGCAATAAGAGTCATGGTGGCAAGGAAGGTGGCAATAAGAGTAATGGTGGCAGGGAAGGTGGCAGTAAGTGTAATGGTGGCAGGGAAGGTGGCAAAACGAGTAAGGGTGGCAGGGAAGGTGGCAATAAGAGTCATGGTGGCAGGGAAGTTGGCAATAAGAGTCATGGTGGCAGGGAAGGTGGCAATAAGAGCCATGGTGCCAGGGAAGGTGGCAATAAGAGTCATGGTGGCAGGGAAGGTGGTAATAAGAGTCATGGTGGCAGAGAAGGTGGCAATAAGAGTCATAGTGGCAGAGAAGGTGGCAATAAGAGTCATGGTGACGGAGAAGGTGGCAATGAGAGTCATGGTGGAAGGGAAAGTGGCAATAAGAGTCATGGTGGAAGGGAAGGTGGCAATAAGAGTCAAGGTGGCAGGGAACGTGGCAATAAGAGTAAGGTTGGCAGGGAAGGTTGCAATAAGAGTCATGGTGGCAGGGAAGGTGGCAATAAGAGTCATGGTAGCAGGGAAAGTGGCAATAAGAGTCATGGTGGCAGGGAAGGTGGCAATAAAAGTCATGGTGGCAGGGAAGGTGGCAATAAGAGTAATGGTGGCAGGGAAGGTGGCAATAGAGTCATGGTGGCCGTGAAGGTGGCAATAAGAGTAATATTGGCAGGAAAGGTGGCAATATGAGTCATGGTGGCAGAGAAGGTGGTAATAAGAGTCATGGTGGCAGGGAAGGTGGCAATAAGAGCAATGGTGGCTGGGAAGGTGGCAATAAGAGTAATGGTGACAAGGAAGGAGGCAATAACAGTCATGGTGCAAGGGAAGGTGGCAATAAGAGTAATGGTGGTAGGGAAGGTGGCAATACGAGTCATGGTGGCAAGGAAGGTGGCAATAAGAGTCATGGTGGCAGGGAAGGTGGCAATAAGAGTCATGATGGCAGGTAAGGTGGCAATAAGAGTCATGGTGGCAGGGAAGGTGGCAATACGAGTCATGGTGGCAGAGAAGGTGGCAATAAGAGTAATGGTGGCAGGGAAGGTGGCAATAAGAGTCATGGTGACTTAGAAGGTGGCAGTAAGAGTCATGGTGGAAGGGAAGGTGGCAATAAGAGTCATGGTGGAAGGGAAGGTGGCAATAAGAGTCATGGTGGAAGGGAAGGTGGCAATAAGAGTCAAGGTGGCAGGGAACGTGGCAATAAGAGTAAGGTTGGCAGGGAAGGTTGCAATAAGAGTCATGGTGGCAGGGAAGGTGGCAATAAGAGTCATGGTGGCAGGGAAGGTGGCAATAAGAGTCATGGTGGCAGGGAAGGTGGCAATAAAAGTCATGGTGGCAGGGAAGGTGGCAATAGAGTCATGGTGGCCGGGAAGGTGGCAATAAGAGTAATGGTGGCAGGGAAGGTGGCAATAAGAGTCATGGTGGCAGGGAAGGTGGCAATGAGAGTCATGGTGGCAGAGAAGGTGGCAATAAGAGGAATGGTGGCAGGGAAGGTGGCAATAAGAGTCATGGTGGCAGGGAAGGTGGCAGTAGGAGTCATGGTGGCAGGGAAGGTGGCAATAAGAGTAATGGTGGCAGGGAAGGTTGCAATACGAGTCATGGTGGCAGGGAAGGTGGCAATAAGATTCATGGTGACAGGGAAGGTGGCAATAAGAGTCATGGTGGCAGGGAAGGTGGCAATAAGAGTCATGGTGGCAGGGAAGGTGGCAATAAGAGTCTCATGGTGGCAGGGAAGGTGGCAATAAGAGTCATGGTGGCAGGGAAGGTGGCAATAAGAGTCATGGTGGCAGGGAAGGTTGCAATAAGAGTCATGGTGGCAGGGAAGTTGGCAATAAGAGTCATGGTGGCCGGGAAGGTGGCAATAAGAGTCATTGTGGCAGTGAAGGTGGCAATAAGAGTCATGGTGGCAGGAAAGGTGGCAATAAGAGTCATGGTGTCAGGGAAGGTGGCAATAAGAGTCATGGTGTCAGGGAAGGTGGCAATAAGTGTCATGGTGGCAGGGAAGGTGGCAATAAGAGTCATGGTGGCAGGGAAGGTGGCAATAAGAGTCATGGTGGCAGGGAAGGTGGCAATAAGAGTCATGGTGGCAGGGAAGGTGGCAATAAGAGTCATGGTGGCAGGGAAGGTGGCAATAAGAGTCATGGTGGCAGGGAAGGTGGCAATAAGAGTCATGGTGGCAGGGAAGTTGGCAATAAGAGTCATGGTGGCAGGGAACGTGGCAATAAGAGTCATTGTGGCAGTGAAGGTGGCAATAAGAGTCATGGTGGCAGGAAAGGTGGCAATAAGAGTCATGGTGTCAGGGAAGGTGGCAATAAGAGTCATGGTGTCAGGGAAGGTGGCAATAAGTGTCATGGTGGCAGGGAAGGTGGCAATAAGAGTCATGGTGGCAGGGAAGGTGGCAATAAGAGTCATGGTGGCAGGGAAGGTGGCAATAAGAGTCATGGTGGCAGGGAAGGTGGCAATAAGAGTCATGGTGGCAGGGAAGGTGGCAATAAGAGTCATGGTGGCAGGGAAGGTGGCAATAAGAGTCATGGTGGCAGGGAAGGTGGCAATAAGAGTCATGGTGGCAGGGAAGGTGGCAATAAGAGTCATGGTGGCAGGGAAGGTGGCAATAAGAGTCATGGTGGCAGGGAAGGTGGCAATAAGAGTCATGGTGGCAGGGAAGGTCGCAATAAGAGTCATGGTGGCAGGGAAGGTGGCAATAAGAGTCATGGTGGCAGGGAAGGTGGCAATAAGAGTCATGGTGGCAGGGAAGGTGGCAATAAGTGTCATGGTGGCAGGGAAGGTGGCAATAAGAGTCATGGTGGCAGGGAAGGTGGCAATAAGAGTCATGGTGGCAGGGAAGGTGGCAATAAGAGTCATGGTGGCAGGGAAGGTGGCAATAAGAGTCATGGTGGCAGGGAAGGTGGCAATAAGAGTCATGGTGGCAGGGAAGGTGGCAATAAGAGTCATGGTGGCAGGGAAGGTGGCAATAAGAGTCATGGTGACAGGGAAGGTGGCAATAAGAGTCATGGTGACAGGGAAGGTGGCAATAAGAGTCGTGGTGGCAGGGAAGGTGGCAATAAGAGTCATGGTGGCAGGGAAGGTGGCAATAAGAGTCATGGTGGCAGGGAAGGTGGCAATAAGAGTCATGGTGGCAGGGAAGGTGGCAATAAGAGCCATGGTGGCAGGGAAGGTGGCAATAAGAGTCATGGTGGCAGGGAAGGTGGCAATAAGAGTAATGGTGGCAGGGAAGGTGGCAATAAGAGTCATGGTGGCAGGGAAGGTGGCAATAAGAGTCATGGTGGCAGGGAAGGTGGCAATAAGAGTCATGGTGGCAGGGAAGGTGGTAATAAGAGTCATGGTGGCAGGGAAGGTGGCAATAAGAGTCATGGTGGCAGGGAAGGTGGTAATAAGAGTCATGGTGGCAGGGAAGGTGGCAATAAGAGTCATGGTGGCAGGGAAGGTAGCAATAAGAGTCGTGGTGGCAGGGAAGGTGGCAATAAGAGTCATGGTGGCAGGGAAGGTGGCAATAAGAGTCATGGTGGAAGGGAAGGTGGCAATAAGAGTCATGGTGGCAGGGAAGGTGGCAATAAGAGCCATGGTGGCAGGGAAGGTGGCAATAAGAGTCATGGTGGCAGGGAAGGTGGCAATAAGAGTCATGGTTGCAGGGAAGGTGGCAATAAGAGTCATGGTGTCAGGGAAGGTGGCAATAAGAGTCATGGTGGCAGGGAAGGTGGCAATAAGAGTCATGGTAGCAGGGAAGGTGGCAATAAGAGTCATGGTGGCAGGGAAGGTGGCAATAAAAGTCATGGTGGCAGGGAAGGTGGCAATAAGAGTAATGGTGGCAGGGAAGGTGGCAATATGAGTCATGGTGGCAGAGAAGGTGGTAATAAGAGTCATGGTGGCAGGGAAGGTGACAATAAGAGCAATGGTGGCAGGGAAGGTGGCAATAAAAGTAATGGTGACAACGAAGGAGGCAATAACAGTCATGGTGCAAGGGAAGGTGGCAATAAGAGTAATGGTGGTAGGGAAGGTGGCAATACGAGTCATGGTGGCAAGGAAGGTGGCAATAAGAGTCATGGTGGCAGGGAAGGTGGCAATAAGAGTCATGATGGCAGGGAAGGTGGCAATAAGAGTCATGGTGGCAGGGAAGGTGGCAATACGAGTCATGGTGGCAGAGAAGGTGGCAATAAGAGTAATGGTGGCAGGGAAGGTGGCAATACGAGTCATGGTGACTTAGAAGGTGGCAATAAGAGTCATGGTGGAAGGGAAGGTGGCAATAAGAGTCATGGTGGCAGGGAAGGTGGCAATAAGAGTCATGGTGGAAGGGAAGGTGGCAATAAGAGTCAAGGTGGCAGGGAACGTGGCAATAAGAGTAAGGTTGGCAGGGAAGGTTGCAATAAGAGTCATGGTGGCAGGGAAGGTGGCAATAAGAGTCATGGTGGCAGGGAAGGTGGCAATAAGAGTCATTGTGGCAGGGAAGGTGGCAATAAAAGTCATGGTGGCAGGGAAGGTGGCAATAGAGTCATGGTGGCCGGGAAGGTGGCAATAAGAGCAATGGTGGCAGGGAAGGTGGCAATAAGAGTCATGGTGGCAGGGAAGGTGGCAATAAGAGTCATGGTGGCAGAGAAGGTGGCAATAAGAGCAATGGTGGCAGGGAAGGTGGCAATAAGAGTCATGGTGGCAGGGAAGGTGGCAGTAGGAGTCATGGTGGCAGGGAAGGTGGCAATGAGAGTCATGGTGGCAGGGAAGGTTGCAATACGAGTCATGGTGGCAGGGAAGGTGGCAATAAGATTCATGGTGACAGGGAAGGTGGCAATAAGAGTCATGGTGGCAGGGAAGGTGGCAATAAGAGTCATGGTGGCAGGGAAGGTGGCAATAAGAGTCTCATGGTGGCAGGGAAGGTGGCAATAAGAGTCATGGTGGCAGGGAAGGTGGCAATAAGAGTCATGGTGGCAGCGAAGGTGGCAATAAGAGTCATGGTGGCAGGGAAGTTGGTAATAAGAGTCATGGTGGCAGGGAAGGTGGCAATAAGAGTCATTGTGGCAGTGAAGGTGGCAATAAGAGTCATGGTGGCAGGAAAGGTGGCAATAAGAGTCATGGTGTCAGGGAAGGTGGCAATAAGAGTCATGGTGTCAGGGAAGGTGGCAATAAGTGTCATGGTGGCAGGGAAGGTGGCAATAAGAGTCATGGTGGCAGGGAAGGTGGCAATAAGAGTCATGGTGGCAGGGAAGGTGGCAATAAGAGTCATGGTGGCAGGGAAGGTGGCAATAAGAGTCATGGTGGCAGGGAAGGTGGCAATAAGAGTCATGGTGGCAGGGAAGGTGGCAATAAGAGTCATGGTGGCAGGGAAGTTGGCAATAAGAGTCATGGTGGCAGGGAAGGTGGCAATAAGAGTCATTGTGGCAGTGAAGGTGGCAATAAGAGTCATGGTGGCAGGAAAGGTGGCAATAAGAGTCATGGTGTCAGGGAAGGTGGCAATAAGAGTCATGGTGTCAGGGAAGGTGGCAATAAGTGTCATGGTGGCAGGGAAGGTGGCAATAAGAGTCATGGTGGCAGGGAAGGTGGCAATAAGAGTCATGGTGGCAGGGAAGGTGGCAATAAGAGTCATGGTGGCAGGGAAGGTGGCAATAAGAGTCATGGTGGCAGGGAAGGTGGCAATAAGAGTCATGGTGGCAGGGAAGGTGGCAATAAGAGTCATGGTGGCAGGGAAGGTGGCAATAAGAGTCATGGTGGCAGGGAAGGTGGCAATAAGAGTCATGGTGGCAGGGAAGGTGGCAATAAGAGTCATGGTGGCAGGGAAGGTGGCAATAAGAGTCATGGTGGCAGGGAAGGTGGCAATAAGAGTCATGGTGGCAGGGAAGGTGGCAATAAGAGTCATGGTGGCAGGGAAGGTGGCAATAAGAGTCATGGTGGCAGGGAAGGTGGCAATAAGAGTCATGGTGGCAGGGAAGGTGGCAATAAGTGTCATGGTGGCAGGGAAGGTGGCAATAAGAGTCATGGTGGCAGGGAAGGTGGCAATAAGAGTCATGGTGGCAGGGAAGGTGGCAATAAGAGTCATGGTGGCAGGGAAGGTGGCAATAAGAGTCATGGTGGCAGGGAAGGTGGCAATAAGAGTCATGGTGCCAGGGAAGGTGGCAATAAGAGTCAGTGTGGCAGGGAAGGTGGCAATAAGAGTCATGGTGGCAGGGAAGGTGGCAATAAGAGTCATGGTGACAGGGAAGGTGGCAATAAGAGTCATGGTGGCAGGGAAGGTGGCAATAAGAGTCATGGTGGCAGGGAAGGTGGCAATAAGAGTCATGGTGGCAGGGAAGGTGGCAATTAGAGTCATGGTGGCAGGGAAGGTGGCAATAAGAGCCATGGTGGCAGGGAAGGTGGCAATAAGAGTCATGGTGGCAGGGAAGGTGGTAATAAGAGTCATGGTGGCAGGGAAGGTGGCAATAAGAGTCATGGTGGCAGGGAAGGTGGCAATAAGAGTCATGGTGGCAGGGAAGGTGGCAATAAGAGTCATGGTGGCAGGGAAGGTGGCAATAAGAGTCATGGTGGCAGGGAAGGTAGCAATAAGAGTCATGGTGGCAGGGAAGGTGGCAATAAGAGCCATGGTGGCTGGGAAGGTGGCAATAAGAGTCATGGTGGCAGGGAAGGTGGCAATAAGAGTCATGGTGGCAGGGAAGGTGGCAATAAGAGTCATGGTGTCAGGGAAGGTGGCAATAAGAGTCATGGTGGCAGGGATCAAACAATATAAGATCCATCATCTTAAAGGGACAATTACTCTAGATGACTGTAACCTAATGTCCTGCCAACATTTCCAACACTCCTTCCAACACTCCTTCCAACACTCCTTTCAACACTCCTTCCAACACTCCTTCCAACACTCCTTTCAACACTCCTTCCAACACTCCTTCCAACACTCCTTTCCACACTCCTTCCAACACTCCTTTCAACACTCCTTCCAACACTCCTTCCAACACTTCTTCCCACAATCCTTTCAACACTCCTTCCAACACTCCTTCCAACACTCCTTCCAACACTCCTTTCAACACTCCTTCCCACACTCCTTTCAACACTCCTTCCAACACTCCTTCCAACACTCCTTCCAACACTCCTTTCCACACTCCTTCCAACACTCCTTCCCACACTCCTTCCAACACTCCTTCCAACACTCCTTTCAACACTCCTTCCAACACTCCTTCCAACACTCCTTTCAACACTCCTTCCAACACTCCTTTCAACACTCCTTCCAACACTCCTTCCAACACTTTTTTAAACACTCCTTCCAACACTCCTTCCAACACTCCTTCCCACACTCCTTCCAACACTCCTTCCAACACTCCTTTCAACACTCCTTCCAACACTCCTTCCAACACTCCTTCCAACACTCCTTCCAACACTCCTTCCAACACTCCTTCCAACACTCCTTCCCACACTCCTTCCAACACTCCTTCCAACACTCCTTCCAACACTCCTTCCAACACTCCTTCCCACACTCCTTCCCACACTCCTTCCAACACTCCTTTAACACTCCTTCCCACACTCCTTCCCACACTCCTTCCCACACTCCTTCCCACACTCCTTCCCACACTCCTTCCAACACTCCTTTAACACTCCTTCCCACACTCCTTCCCACACTCCTTCCCACACTCCTTCCCACACTCCTTCCCACACTCCTTCCAACACTCCTTTAACACTCCTTCCCACACTCCTTCCCACACTCCTTCCAACACTCCTTTAACACTCCTTCCCACACTCCTTCCCACACTCCTTCCCACACTCCTTCCAACACTCCTTCCAACACTCCTTCCAACACTCCTTCCCACACTCCTTCCCACACTCCTTCCAACACTCCTTCCAACACTCTTTCCAACACTCCTTCCAACACTCCTTCCAACACTCCTTCCAACACTCTTTCCAACACTCCTTTCAACACTCCTTCCAACACTCTTTCGAACACTCCTTCCAACACTCCTTCCAACACTTCTTCCAACACTCCTTCCAACACTCTTTCCAACACTCATTTCAACACTCCTTCCAACACTCTTTCCAACACTCCTTCTAACACTCTTTCCAACTCTCCTTCCAACACTCCTTCCAACACTCCTTCCAACACTCCTTCCAACACTCCTTCCAACACTCCTTCCAACACCCTTTCCAACATTCCTTTCAACAATCCTTCCAACACTCTTTCCAACACTCCTTCCAACACTCCTTCCAACACTTCTTCCAACACTCCTTCCAACACTCTTTCCAACACTCCTTCCAACACTCCTTCCAACACTTCTTCCAACACTCTTTCCAACACTCCTTCCAACACTCCTTCCCACACTCTTTCCAACACTCTTTCAAACACTCCTTCCAACACTCTTTCCAACACTCCTTTCAACACTCCTTCCAACACTCTTTCCAACGCTCCTTCCAACACTCCTTCCAACACTCTTTGTAACACTCCTTCCAACACTCTTTCCAACACTCCTTCCAACACTCCTTCCAACACTCCTTCCAACACTCTTTCCAACACTCCTTCCAACGCTTCTTCCAACACTCTTTGCAGCACTCCTTCAAGCACTCCTTCCAACACTCTTTCCAACACTCTTTCCAACACTCCTTCCAACACTCTTTCCAACACTCCTTCCAACACTCCTTCCAACACTCTTTCCAACACTCCTTCCAACACTCCTTCCAACACTCTTTCCAACACTCCTTCCAACACTCCTTCCAACACTCTTTCCAACACTCCTTCCAACACTCCTTCCAACACTCCTTCCCACACTCCTTCCAACGCTCCTTCCAACACTCCTTCTAACACTCCTTCCAACACTCCTTCCCACACTCCTTCCAACACTCCTTCCAACACTCCTTCCAACACTCCTTCCAACACTCCTTCCAACACTCCTTCCAACACTCCTTCCAACACTCCTTCCCACACTCCTTCCCACACTCCTTCCAACACTCCTTCCAACACTCCTTCCTATGCTCCTTCCAACACTCCTTCCAACACTCCTTCCAACACTCCTTCCCACACTCCTTCCCACACTCCTTCCAACACTCCTTCCAACACTCCTTTTCACACTCCTTCCCACACTCCTTCCAACACTCCTTCCAACACTCCTTCCCACACTCCTTCCCACACTCCTTCCAACACTCCTTCCCACCCTCCTTGCCACGCTCCTTCCAACACTCCTTCCAACACTTCTTCCAACACTCCCACACTCCTTCCCACACTTTTTCCAACACTCCTTCCAACACTCTTTCCAACACTCCTTCCAACACTCCTTCCAACACTCCTTCCAACACTCCTTCCAACACTCCTTCCAACACTCCTTCCAACACTCCTTCCAACACTCCTTCCAACACTCCTTCCCACACTCCTTCCCACACTCCTTCCAACACTCCTTCCAACACTCCTTCCCACACTCCTTCCCACACTCCTTCCAACACTCCTTCCCACACTCCTTCCCACACTCCTTCCAACACTCCTTCCAACACTCCTTCCCACACTCCTTCCCACACTCCTTCCCACACTCCTTCCAACACTCCTTCCATCACTCCTTCGAAGACTCCTTCCCACACTCCTTCCAGCACTACTTCCAACACTCCTTCCCACACTCCTTCCCACACTCCTTCCAACACTCCTTCCAACACTCCTTCCCACACTCCTACCCACACTCCTTCAAACACTCCTTCCAACACTCCTTCCCACACTTGGAGAATAGGGGGGTTTGTAAAAAAGAGAACCCTGCTAGTGAAAGTGACCTTCAAGGCAGAAGCGACTCGGAACAGGATCCTGCAGGAATAAGCACGATTAAGGGACCTGCCTGCATACAGAAAGGTGTATCTCGACCGTGACAGAACACAAGAAGAAAGGCAGAAACTGAGAGAGATGGTACAAAGGCGAAAGGAGGAAAGAGAGGGGATGGAGAAGACAGACAGGAGATCCCAGACCCAGGAAGAAGATCAAATACAGCCTCCCTCACAACTTCCTATAGAAGCCTCCCAACCAGGTCAACCCCAGTGCAACCAAACACTAAATCAAAACACCCATGCCACATCCAATGCCCCCACCCACTACATTACAAACTCCACCCCCACAGCAACAACCCCTAGTTCCTTACCAGGTCCCCCACTTCCCCAACCCCAATACACCTCCCAGACCACAGTCTTAGAAAAGAAGTTGAAGGTGTGGTATACAAATGCAGATGGAATAACAAACAAGTATGAGGAGTGGCACGAAAGAATCAAGGAGACATCCCCAGACATAATAGCACTCACAGAAACAAAACTCACCAGAATAATAACAGATTCAATCTTTCCATCCGGATATCAAATCCTCAGGAAAGACAGTGGGAGGAGAGCGGGAGGAGGAGTTGCACTGCTCATTAAAAACCAGTGGGGTTTTGAGAAAATGGAAGGAATGGATGGCACGGGCGAAAGGGACTACTTAGTAGGAACAATCCAGTCTGAGGGACATAAGGTGATAATTGCAGTAATGTACAACCCACCACGGAACTGCAGGAGGCCAAGAGAAGAATATGATGAGAGCAACAGAGCAATGATCGACACACTAGCCGAGGTGGCCAGGAGAGCACACATGGGGGGAGCAAAGTTACTAGTTATGGGTGATTTCAATCACAAGGAGATTGACTGGGAAAACCTTTAGCCCCATGGGGGTCCCGAAACATGGAGAGCCAAGATGATGGATGTGGTACTGGAAAACCTCATGCATCAACATGTTAGAGACACTACCAGAGAGAGAGGAGAGGATGAACCAGCAAGACTGGACCTTGTATTCACCTTGAGTAGTTCGGACATCGAGGGTATCATGTATGAAAGGCCCCTGGGAGCTAGTGATCATGTGGTTCTGTGCTTTGACTACATAGTTGAGCTCCAAGTGGAGAGAGTAGCAGGAATAGGCTGGGAAAAACCAAACTACAAAAGGTGGAACTACCCAAGCATGAGGAACTTCCTTCAAGACATTCAGTGGGAGAGGGAACTGACAGGAAAACCAGTACAAGAAATGATGGACTATGTGGCAACAAAATGCAAGGAGGCAGAGGAGAGGTTTGTTTCCAAAGGAAACAGAAATAATGGTAAGAACAGAACGAGTCCTTGGTTCACCCAAAGGTGTAGGGAGGCAAAAACTAGGTGTACTAGAGAGTGGAAAAGGTACAGAAGACAGAGAACTCAGGAAAATAAAGAGATTAGCCGAAGAGTCAGAAACGAATATGCACAGATAAGAAGGGTGGCTCAGAGACAATATGAAAATGACATAGCATCAAAAGTAAAGACTGACCCGAAGCTGTTGTACAGCCACATCAGGAGGAAAACAACAGCCAAGGACCAGGTAATCAGACTGAGGAAGGGTGATGGGGAATTCACAAGAAACGACCGAGAGGTATGTCGGGAGCTCAACACAAGATTTAAAGAGGTATTTACAGTGGAAACCAGTAGGACTCCAGGAAATCAGAACAGGGGGCCACACCAGCAAGTGGTGGATGAGGTACATATAACCAAGGAGGAGGTGAAGAAGCTGCTATGCGAACTTGACACCTCAAAGGCGGTGGGACCAGACAACATCTCTCCATGGGTCCTTAAAGAGGGAGCAGAGATATTATGTGAGCCATTAACAAAGATCTTCAACACATCATTTGAAACTGGGCCACTCCCTGAGGTATGGAAAATGGCAAATGTAGTCCCAATTTTTAAAAAGGGAGACAGACATGAGGCACTAAACTACAGACCTGTATCACTAACGTGTATAGTATGCAAGGTCATGGAGAAGATCATCAGGAGGAGAGTGGTGGAGCACCTTGAAAGAAACAAGTGTATAATTGACAACCAGCACGGTTTCAGGGAAGGAAAATCCTGTGTCACAAACCTACTAGAGTTTTATGACAAGGTTACAGAAGTAAGACAAGAGAGAGAGGGGTGGATCGACTGCATATTTTTGGACTGCAAGAAGGCCTTCGACACAGTTCCTCACAAGAGGTTACTGCAAAAGCTAGAGGATCAGGCACACATAACAGGAAAGGCACTGCAATGGATCAGAGAATACCTGACAGGGAGGCAACAACGAGTCATGGTACGCGACGAGGTGTCAGAGTGGGCGCCTGTGACAAGCGGGGTTCCACAGGGGTCAGTCCTAGGGCCTGTGCTGTTCTTGGTATATGTGAACGACATAACGGAAGGGATAGACTCAGAAGTGTCCTTGTTTGCAGATGATACGAAGTTAATGAGAAGAATCAAATCGGATGAGGATCAGGCAGGACTACAAAGAGACCTGGACAGGCTACAAGCCTGGTCCAGCAACTGGCTCCTTGAATTTAACCCTGCGAAATGCAAAGTCATGAAGATTGGGGAAGGGCAAAGAAGACCGCAGACACAATATAGTTTAGATGGCCAAAGACTGCAAACCTCACTCAAGGAAAAAGACCTGGGGGTGAGTATAACACCGAGCATATCTCCTGAGGCGCACATCAATCAGATAACTGCTGCAGCATACGGGCGCCTGGCAAACCTACGGATAGCGTTCCGATACCTCAGTAAGGATTCGTTTAAGACTCTGTATACCATTTACGTCAGGCCCATACTGGAGTATGCAGCACCAGTTTGGAACCCACACCTAGTCAAGCACGTCAAGAAATTAGAGAAAGTGCAAAGGTTTGCAACAAGACTAGTCCCAGAGCTACGGGGATTGTCCTACGAAGAAAGGTTGAGGGAAATCGGCCTGACGACACTGGAGGACAGGAGGGCTAGGGGAGACATGATAACGACATATAAAATACTGCGCGGAATAGACAAGGTGGACAAAGACGGGATGTTCCAGAGATGGGACACAGACACAAGAGGTCACAAATGGAAGTTGAAGACTCAGATGAATCAAAGGGATGTTAGGAAGTATTTCTTCAGTCATAGAGTAGTCAGGCCATGGAATAGCCTAGAAAGTGACGTAGTGGAGGCAGGAACCATACATAGTTTTAAGGCGAGGTATGATAGAGCTCATGGGGCAGGGAGAGAGAGGACCTAGTAGCAATCAGCGAAGAGGCGGGGCCAGGAGCTGTGAATCGACCCCTGCAACCACAAATAGGTGAGTACAAATAGGTGAGTACACTCCTCCTCTCTGACTTCATCTCTTCCTCTGTCTCTCACACTGTTTCTCTTTTCTCTCTCACTTTCTTTTTTCTTTCTTTTTCTCTTTTATTTTCTTACTGACTCTTTTCTGTATCTTTTTTACTTTGTCTCTGTCTAATTTCATTAATTCTGTTTCCTTTTTCTCTCACTCTTTTCTCTCTCACCCTGTGTCTCTTTTCTCCTTTATTTTATCTCTCTTTTTCTTCCTTGCTCCCTCACTCACTCTTCCTTTCTCACTCTTTCTTTCTTCCTCACTCTCTTTCCCTAATTTTCACTATATCTCTTTCTTTCTCTTCCTTTCTCCCACTTTCTTTTATTTACTTCTTCACTCTTTCTTCCTTTCTCCCTCATTCATTCTCCTTTCTCCCTTTACCTTTTCCCTTCTCCCTCAAACTCTCTTCCTCTCTCTCTTCCTCAGTCTCCTTCTCTTCATTCTCTTTCTTTCTCCTCCTTTAATCCTTCCTCTCAAACTCTCTCTCTCAAATTAATTAAATTTTAGTCACATGGTTTTGTGTTCATAAAAACCCTTCCAATAAAAAAAACCAGTTTGTTATAAACCTTGGTAAAACTTGTTTAGAAAAAACACCTGAGAAAACGGTAAGATATATATATCAGAAAACGTTTCGGTCCTGGGGACCGAAGGAATCAAGGTCCCAGGACCGAAACCTTTTGTAATGTGTCCTAGTGTTTATGTGTCTTTCTAAACCAAAAATACACAACTATGGACTGACACAACTATGGACTGACACAACTATGGACTGACACAACTATGGACTGACACAACTATGGACTGACACAACTATGGACTGACACAACTATGGACTGACACAACTATGGACTGACACAACTATGGACTGACACAACTATGGACTGACACAACTATGGACTGACACAACTATGGACTGACACAACTATGGACTGACACAACTATGGACTGACACAACTATGGACTGACACAACTATGGACTGACACAACTATGGACTGAAACAACTATGGACTGACACAACTATGGACTGACACAACTATGGACTGACACAACTATGGACTGACACAACTATGGACTGACACAACTATGGACTGACACAACTATGGACTGACACAACTATGGACTGAAACAACTATGGACTGACACAACTATAGAGTGACACAACTATGGACTGACACAACTATGGAGTGACACAACTATGGACTGACACAACTATGGACTGACACAACTATGGAGTGACACAACTATGGACTGACACAACTATGGACTGACACAACTATGGAGTGACACAACTATGGACTGACACAACTATGGACTGACACAACTATGGACTGACACAACTATGGACTGACACAACTATGGACTGACACAACTATGGACTGACACAACTATGGACTGACACAACTATGGACTGACACAACTATGGACTGACACAACTATGGACTGATACAACTATGGACTGACACAACTATGGACTGACACAACTATGGACTGACACAACTATGGACTGACACAACTATGGACTGACACAACTATGGACTGACACAACTATGGACTGACACAACTATGGACTAACACAACTATGGACTGACACAACTATGGACTGACACAACTATGGACTGACACAACTATGGACTGACACAACTATGGACTGACACAACTATGGACTGACACAACTATGGACTGACACAACTATGGACTGACACAACTATGGACTGACACAACTATGGACTGACACAACTATGGACTGACACAACTATGGACTGACACAACTATGGACTGACACAACTATGGACTGACACAACTATGGACTGACACAACTATGGACTGATACAACTATGGAGTGACACAACTATGGACTGACACAACTATGGACTGATACAACTATGAAGTGACACAACTATGGACTGACACAACTATGGACTGACACAACTATGGACTGACACAACTATGGACTGACACAACTATGGACTGACACAACTATGGACTGACACAACTATGGACTGATACAACTATGGACTGAAACAACTATGGAGTGACACAACTATGGACTGACACAACTATGGACTGTTACAACTATGGACTGACACAACTATGGACTGACACAACTATGGACTGACACAACTATGGACTGACACAACTATGGACTGATACAACTATGGAGTGACACAACTATGGACTGACACAACTATGGACTGACACAACTATGGACTGATACAACTATGGACTGACACAACTATGGACTGACACAACTATGGACTGACACAACTATGGACTGACACAACTATGGACTGACACAACTATGGACTGACACAACTATGGACTATGACACAACTATGGACTGACACAACTATGGACTGACACAACTATGGACTGACACAACTATGGACTGACACAACTATGGACTGATACAACTATGGACTGACACAACTATGGACTGACACAACTATGGACTGACACAACTATGGACTGACACAACTATGACACAACTATGGACACAACTATGGACACAACTATGGACTGACACAACTATGGACTGACACAACTATGGACTGACACAACTATGGACTGACACAACTATGGACTGACACAACTATGGACTGACACAACTATGGACTGACACAACTATGGACTGACACAACTATGGACTGACACAACTATGGACTGATACAACTATGGAGTGACACAACTATGGACTGACACAACTATGGACTGACACAACTATGGACTGACACAACTATGGACTGACACAACTATGGACTGACACAACTATGGACTGACACAACTATGGACTGACACAACTATGGACTGACACAACTATGGACTGACACAACTATGGACTGACACAACTATGGACTGACACAACTATGGACTGACACAACTATGGACTGACACAACTATGGACTGACACAACTATGGACTGACACAACTATGGACTGACACAACTATGGACTGACACAACTATGGACTGACACAACTATGGACTGACTAACACAACTATGGACTGACACAACTATGGACTGACACAACTATGGACTGACACAACTATGGACTGACACAACTATGGACTATGGACTGACACAACTATGGACTGACACAACTATGGACTGACACAACTATGGACTGACACAACTATGGACTGACACAACTATGGACTGACACAACTATGGACTGACACAACTATGGACTGACACAACTATGGACTGACACAACTATGGACTGACACAACTATGGACTGACACAACTATGGACTGACACAACTATGGACTGACACAACTATGGACTGACACAACTATGGACTGACACAACTATGGACTGACACAACTATGGACTGACTAACACAACTATGGACTGACACAACTATGGACTGATACAACTATGGACTGACACAACTATGGACTGACACAACTATGGACTGACTAACACAACTATGGACTGACACAACTATGGACTGACACAACTATGGACTGACACAACTATGGACTGACACAACTATGGACTGACTAACACAACTATGGACTGACACAACTATGGACTGACACAACTATGGACTGGACTGACACAACTATGGACTGATACAACTATGGGCTGACACAACTATGGACTGACTAACACAACTATGGACTGACACAACTATGGACTGACACAACTATGGACTGACACAACTATGGACTGACACAACTATGGACTGACACAACTATGGACTGACACAACTATGGACTGACACAACTATGGACTGACACAACTATGGACTGACACAACTATGGACTGACTAACACAACTATGGACTGACACAACTATGGACTGACACAACTATGGACTGACTAACACAACTATGGACTGACACAACTATGGACTGACACAACTATGGACTGACTAACACAACTATGGACTGACACAACTATGGACTGACACAACTATGGACTGACTAACACAACTATGGACTGACACAAAGGAGTCTTCCCAGTCAACTCCTGGATAATGTCTGTGTGTGCAATACTGGAGAAGAGTTTCCTCAAATAAATTACCTAAAC